>NC_044997.1:0-191205 GCF_008728515.1 Papio anubis
GCGCAGTGATTCACGCCTGTAATCCCAGCACTTTGGGAGGCCGAGGCGGGCGGATCACGAAGTCAGGAGATCGAGACTATCCTGGCTAACACGGTGAAACCCTGTCTCTACTAAAAAATACAAAAATTAGCAGGCGTGGTAGATGCCTGTAGACCTAGCTACTCCGGAGGCTGAGGCAGGAGAATGGCGGGAACCCAGGAGGCGGAGCTTGCAGTGAGCCGAGATCGCGCCACTACACTCCAGCCTGGGCGACAGAGCTAGACTCCGTTTCAAAAAAAAAAAAAAAAAGCCCCTACTTTCTGTGCCAGAATCAAAGCAGTACCCTTAAGGCAGGAAGCCTGTATTTCTTCCCCTAAGCTAGCTTTGGAATAAAAAGTCACTTTATCAGACCTCACTCTTGTTAATTGAACTCTGTCAGCAGTGAGCGATTGAACCTGAAATTCAGTTACAACACAGGGGCTGATATCACTATGCGATATTCCCTTAAATGGGAAAACGGCTTGAGTCCGTTCAGCTGGACTTCAACCCAGAATTCACCCAAAATAAGGCCACAGACCTGGCTACACTCAATATATCCAATGTAGGGAATCATTACCACATTTCCAAGGCTGTCTAAATTTTTGTGCTTCTTATACCTAGAAGTCATTAATTCCCACCATCCAGGATATATTAAAAATTAATAGAGGCTGGGCACGGTGGCTCACGGCTATAATCCCAGCACTTTGGGAGGCCCAGGCATGTGACTCACTTGAGGTTAGGAATTCGAGACCAGCCTGGCCAACATCGTGAAACCCTGTCTCTACTAAAAAATACAAAAATTAGTTGAGCATGGTGGTGAGCACCTGTAATCCCAGCTACTTGGGAAGCTGAGGCAGGAGAATTGCTTGAACCTGGGAGGTGGAGGTTGCAGTGAGTCGTGATCGTATCACTGCACTCCAGCCTGGGCAACAGAGCAAGACTCCATCTCAAAAAATAAAAATAAAAATAAAAACAATAAATAAAAATTAATAGGGCCGGGCATGGTGGCTCATGCCTGTAATCCCAGCACTTTGGGAGGCTGAGGCAGGCGGATCACCTCTGAGGTCAGGAGTTTGAGACCAGCCTGGCCAACATGGTGAAAATCTGTCTCTAATAAAAATACAAAAATTAGCAGGTGTGATGGAGTGCCTGTAATCCCAGCTACTCAGGAGGCTGAGGTGGGAGAATCTCTTGAACCCAAGAGGCAGAGGTTGCAGTGAACTGAGATTGCACCACTGCACTCCAGTCTGAGCAACAAAGCAAGACTGTCTCGAGAAAAACAAAACAAAAAGATAGTATTCTGTCTTTCTTTTTTTTTTTCTCAGTGTTTCCCCAAAACTCCCAGGCAAATACCCCAGTGGAGTCAGCTCAGAGGCAGAGAATAAAAGCATGTAGTTCTTTCTTATGATCTTAATGTGTTTGTCTTTGGGAAAAACAGAGTGAAACACTTTAAAGTTACTGAGCACCGAAAAAGTATGCTAATCATGAATAGGCACGAAAATCATGCTTCTCATGCATTTGCATGTCAAGATCAATTTATTATACTTGGCAACAGGATGAGAAGAAAACAAGTGGGTTATTATTTATATCATTATCATCATTTTCCCCGTAGGATCCATTATTAGTAATATTCAGAGTCCTATAGTACATAGGCGAGTTTGTCTTTCAAAAATAAAGAAGGAAGGGAGGGAAGGGGGGGACCACCATTTATTAAGAAGCTTGTCTACATTAGGCAATGTGAGCTTCTCCCAAATTCCCAAATGAAATCCATGTTAGTTTTGTAATGTTGCTGTAAAAAATCACCACACACACACACACACACACAACTGTGTGTGCCTAACACAAACAAATGCATTATAGTTTTGGAGGTCAGAAGCCCTGCACGAGGCTCATGGAGATAAAATTAAGGTGTCGACTGGGCACAGTGGTTCACACGGGTAATCCCAGCACTTTGGGAGGCTGAGGCAGGAGGATTGCTCGAGGCTAGGAGTTCAAGACCAGCTTGAGCAATATGCAAGACTCCCTGTCTACAAAAAATACCAAAAATTAGCCAAGTGTTGTGGTGCCTGCCTGTAGTCCCAGCTACTTGGGAGGGTGAGGTGGAAGGATCACTTGAGCCCAGGAGCTCAAGGCTGCAGTGAGCCGTGATTGTAGCACTGCACTCCAGCCTGGGTGACAGAGAAAGATTCTGTCTCTTACGAAACCCAGCAGCGCTGGTTCTTCCTGGAGGCTGTGGAGAGGATCTCTTTCCTTGCCTTTTTTTAGCTTCTAGCGTTTCCAAGCTCATGGCTCTCCCTCACTCCCATCTCAGCTTCCCTTTTCATGTCTCCTCCTCCAATTTGGACCCTCCTGCCTCCCTCTTAGAAGGAGCCTGTGACGGCATTTAGGGCCAATGTGGATCATCCAGGGGCATCTCCCATCTCAAGATCCTTAACCTCATCACACCTGCAAGGTCTCCCTGACCGTGCAAGATCAGCTGTTCGCAAGTTCCAAGGATGCAGATGTGGACGTCTTTGGGGAACCATTATTCTGCCTATCACAGTAGCCTATATGCTTTTTCCCCTAAAACTCTCTGAAGTAACCACTGTTACCTCATTTATCAGGCAAAAATTCTGAGACCCAGCCAAGTGAATTACTGTGGATAATACCATGTCAACTAGAAAGCGGCCCCAGGTAGTCAGACCATACCTTTTTTCTTTTTCCTTCAACTTTTTATTAAGTCCAGGGGTATCAGTGCAGCTGTGCACATTGTTTCATGGGCAAATGTGTGCCATGCTACTTTGTTATTTTTTCACTTTTTAATACTCACCATTCCGACTGGCATGAGATGGCAACTAATTATGGTTTTCCTGTACATTTCATTACCCAGGTACCAAGCCTGGCATCCGTTAGCATTCTTCCTGATGCTCTCCCTCCCCCTGCCCTCTTACAACAGGCCCCAGACTGTGCTGTTTCCCACAATGTGTCCATATGCTCTCATCACTCAGCTCCCAATTATAAATGAGAACATGCAGTGTTTGGTTTTCTGTTCCTGTGTTAGTTTTCTGAGGATAACAGCTTCCAGCTTTATCCATGTTCCTGCAAAGGACATAATCTCACTCCTTTTTATGGCTGCATAGTGTTCCATGGTGTCTATGGACCACATTTTCTTTATCCAGTCTACCACTGATGGTCATTTGGGTTGATCCCATGTTGTTGCTATTGTGAATAGTGCTGCAATGAACATACATGTCTATGTGTCTTTATAATAGAGTAATTTATAGTCCTTTGGGTATATACCCAGCAGTGGGATTGGTGGGTTAAATGATAGCTTTGCCTCTAGATCTTTGAGAAATCACCACGCTGTCCCACAAAGGTTGAACTAATTTACACTCCCACCAATAGTATAAAAGCCTTCCTTTTTCTCTGCAACCTCACCAGCTTCTGTTGGTTTTTGACTTTTTAATAATTGCTATTCTGACTGGCATGAGATGGTCTCTCATTCTTGTTTTGACTGGCATTCCTCTAATCAGACCATATCTTATCTTATTGTAAGTCCATCTTTTTGTTACAATGAGCTACTTCCCAAAGTTCCTTCCAAAGATATCCAATTTTATGTCAGATATGGGGTATTAAGTCCCATCTTTATCATCATCCACCTTCAAGTATAACTTGAACCCATGAAGACGTATTGACTGAGCATCTGTGCTGGGTCACACTAACCACCCTCAGAGAACTAGTCAAACAGAGCAATATCCTGCCACATGTAATCAAATAGCAAATATATTCACTGAAGATATGGTGAATGAAAAAAAAATGAGCCTGGGCAACATAGTGAGATCCTACCTCTGCCAAAAAAAGCAAATTTTAATTAGCTGGGCATAGTGCCGCCCACCTGTGGTCCCAGCTATTTCGGAGGCTGAGGCAGGAGAATCTCTTGAACCCAGGATTTCAAGGCTGCAGTGAGCTATGATCACACCACCGCACTCCAGCCTGGGCAACAGAGTGAGACTCCATATTTGTTAAACACACACACACACACACAGACACACACACAGACACACAAAATGTCAGACAGGATGGATAAGTTCAAGAGATCTATTTTACAGCATGATGACCACAGTAAATAACGATATATTGTATTGTTGGTGAACGGTGAAGACATTCACTATTAAATGAAAATTACTAAGAGAGTAGATTTTTTTAAAGTGTTCTCACCATGAAAACATAACTGTGTTAGGGAATGTTAATTAGCTCAATTTAGCCATTCCACAGTGGATACATGTGTCACAACATAATAAATAAATATAATATTTGATTTGCCAATTAAAAAAAGAATATGCTGGCTGGAAGCAGTGGCTCACTCCTGTAATCCCAGCACTTTGTGAGGCTGAGGCAGGTGGATTGTCTGAGCTCAGGAGTTTGAGACCAACCTGGGCAACATGGTGAAACTCTGTCTCTACTAAAATACAAAACATTAGCCGGGCATGGTGGCATGTGCCTGTAGTCCCAGCTACTCGTGACGATGAGGCAGAAATGCTTGAATGCTTGAGGCAGAGGTTGCAGTGAGCCAAGTTCTCACCACTGCACTCTAGCCTGGGCAACAGAGTGAGACTCTGTCTCAAAAAAAAAAAAAAAAAAAAAAAGTCAATATAAATGTGTTTTAAAGTAAAAAAATAAAAAAGAATATAGAGAAAAAACGAGTATGGAAATATTGAAAAGAATAAACAAATTGATGTATTTAGGCAAAATAATTGAAACAAATAATTAACAAGCCAGGCACTAGTCCCAACTATTCAGGAGACTGAGGCAGGAGGATCTTTGACCCCAGGAGTCTGAGCTTATCCTGGGCAACATAGTAAGACCCATCTCCAAAAAAGAAAAAGATGAAGAGTTTGCAATTCTTACATCTACATTGTTTTGGTTTTGTGTTGTTTGAGATAGAGTTTTGCTCTGTCACCCAGGCTGGAGTGCAATGGCGCAGTCAGCTCACTTCATCCTCCACCTCCAAAGTTCAAGTGATTCTTCTACTTCAGCCTCCCAAGTAGCTGGGACTACAGGTGTCTGCCACCATACCTGGGTAATTTTTGTATTGTTAGTAGAGGTGGGATTTCACCATGTTGACCAGGCTGGTCTCAAACTCCTGACTTCAAGTGATCCACTTTCCTCAGCCTCCTAAACTGCTGGGATTACAGGCATAAGCCACTGCTCCTGGTCCAACAATTCCTTTACCTACATTGTTGAATGGGTCAATGACAGGGAAACCAGCTGTAGCCCAATTCAAGATTGGATTGCTCACATTGGGAGGCATCATTCCAATTTGTGACTTAGCATAATCAATAGACTTACATTTCTATAAGTGGGAAGTTCAGAATGGGTGTTACAGGCTGTATTAGTCTGTTCACGTTTCTATAAAGAACTACCTGAGACTGAGTAATTTATAAAGAAGAGAGGTTAAATGATTCACGGTTCTGCAGGCTGTACAGGAGGCATGACTGGAGAGGCCTCAGGAAACACAATCATGGCAGAAGGCGAAGAGGAAGGAGGCCCATTCCATATGGCTGAAGAAGGAAGAAGAGAGCAAAGGTGGAGGTGCTACACACTTTTAAACAACCAAATCTTGTGAGAACTCGCTCACTATCATGAGAACAGCAAGGGGGGAGTCTGCTCTTATGATTCAACCACCTCCCACCAGGCCCCTCCTCCAACATCACGGATTACCATTCAATGGGAGACATGGGTAGCAATATGGTTTGGCTGTGTCTCCACCCAAATCTCATCTTGAACTGTGGTTTCCATGATCCCCAGGTGTCATGGGAGGGAGACAGTGGGATTGAATCACCGGGACAGTTACCTCTATGCTATTCTTGTGATAATGAGTGACTTCTCATGAGATCTGATGGTTTTATAAGGGACTTTCCCCCGCTTCACTTTGCACTTCTCGTGGCTGTCACCACGTGAAGGATGTGTTTGCCTCTCCTTCCACCATGATTGTAAGTTTCCTGAAACCCCCAGCCATGATGAACTGTGAGTCAATTAAACATCTTTCCTTTATAAATTACCCAGTCTTGGGTATGTCTTTATTAGCAGTGTGAGAAGGAACTGATACAGGTGGGGGACAAAACTTCATATCACATCATAGGCTAAAACCAAGATGCTGGCAAAACTGGTTCTTTCCGGAGTCTCGAGGGGTAAAATTAATTTCCTTAGCTTTCCCATATTCTGGAAACTACCCATGTTCCTTGGCTTATGGCCCCTTCCTTTATCTCCAAAGCACATCATTCCACCTCTGCTTCCATCCTCATGTCTTCGTCTCTGACTCTGATCTCCTACTTCCCTCTTATAAGGACGCCTGTGCTGACACTGGACACATGTGGATCATTTATGATCATCCCCTAATCTCAAGATCCTTAACTTCATCACATCTGCAAAGTCCCTTTGACTATGTAAGGCAACGTAGCCACTGGTTCCAGGGATTAGGGTACAGATGACCTTTAGTAACATTATTCTGCCAACATCACCAAGCTTCTGTGTGGAAGTCCTCTCTCTGTGGGGTTAAGGCTTCTAGCCTTTGGTCAAGGACCACAGAATGCCTCTTACTTCCCATGAACAGGATGTTTGCATCAGCAATGATGACACAGAGTCTGTCTCACTGCTTCTGAAATCTCCATTGGGCAATTCCAAGCTCTCAGAAATTCTTGCTTCTTTTTATTTATTTATATATTTTTTTGAGATGGAGTCTCACTCTGTTGCCCAGGCTGGAGTGCAGTGGCTCGATCTCGGCTCACTGCATGCTCCACCTCCCTGCCTCAGCCTCCTGAGTAGCTGGGACTACAGGCGCCCGCCGCCATGACCAGCTAATTTTTTCGTATTTTTAATAGAGACGGGGTTTCACTGTGTTGGCCAGAATGGTCTCGATCTCCTGACCTCATGATCCTCCTGCCTCAGCCTCCTAAAGTGCTGGGATTACAGGCGTGAGCCACTGCGCCCAGCCAATTCTTGCTTCTTTTTAACCTAGCAAACTCAGCTATTGAGTTTGCTCAACAACATAGAAATGAAATCAATCGACCTGGGTTGTTTAATTATTTAATTAAATTTTAAAGTGGATAAGATACCTTTTTGGGAAGTAGGAGCAAGATGGCGTGGGCGGCTCCAGTCTTGCAAGCTCGGCGCCAGCGCACAGAAGACCGGTGATTTCGGCATTTTTCCAACTGGTGCTGGGTTCATCTCACTGGGAGTGCGAGATGCGGTACTGGTCAACTTCTGCAGCCCGACCAGCGAGAGCTGGAAGCAGAGTGAGGCATTGCCTCTACAAGAAGGGGGAAGGAATCCCTTTTTCTAGCCAGGAGACTGAGTTACGCTTGGAGGGTCCAGTGCTCCCACCCCAATACTGCGCTTTGAGCAAACAGATTTACCAGGAGTACATATCCAACACCTGGCTGGGAGGTCACACCCACGGGAGCCTCCCTCATTGCCTATCCTACAGCAGTCTGTGGTGATCTACCATAAGGCAGCAGCCAGGCTGGAGGCGCCGCTCAGGCCCAGTAGGTGGCTCGCTGCTGGGAAGCTCGAACTGGAGGTGGGCTCACAGCAGCCTCCTGCCTGTCTCGCCCAGACTCCCACCTCTGGGGGCAGGGCATGCTAAACAACAAAGCAGCAGATACCTCTGCAGACCCCCAGCGACTCTGTCTGACAGCTTGAAGAGAGCAGGTGGATCTCCCCAGCAGGAGGCTGAGATCTGAGAAGGGACAGACTCCCTGCTCCAAAGCGGGTCCTGACCCTGAGTAGCCCCTAGCAGGAGACATCCCCGCCCCAGAGTCCCACCCACACCTCACAGGGTGGAGTACACCCCTGAGGAGGGAAGCTTCCCAAAGCAAGGGTAGACAAGGTACACTTGCTGTTCAGAAATATTCTATCTTCTGCCTGCAGTCTGCTGCTGATACCAAGGCAAACAGGTGGACTAATCAACAGACCTACAGCTGAGGAGTCCCTGACTGTTAGAAGAAACTATCAAACAGGGAAGGACACCTCAAGTACATCCTGCATCATCAAAGACCAAGGAGCCAGATAAAACCACAAAAGAGATGGGGGAAAAAGCAGGGCAAGAAAGCTGGAGACAAAGGCGCGCTCTCCCGGCAAAGGGCTGTAGCTCCGCTCGCCAACAGCGGATCCATGAATGAGATGACTTTTAATGAGATGGGGAAGAGGCTGAAGTCCATCGGTTCTCGGAGCTAAAGGAGGTGCATTGCTGGCGCAAAGAAACTAAAAAAAGTGGAAGAATTGGCTGGCTAGACTAATTAATGCAGAGAAGGTCATAAACAAAAGAATGAAAGAAAGAGATGAAAAGCATGACCATGAGAAATACGTGACAAATGCACAGAAAAGTAACCGACTCGATCAACTGGAAAGAAAGAAGTATCAGCGATTGAGGATCAAATATGAATGAAGAAGAAAACCAAAAAAAGAAGAAAAATGAACAAAGCCTGCAAGAAGTATGGGATTATGTAAAAGACCAAATCTACATCTCACGATTAGGGTGCCTGAAAGTGAGGAAAATGGAACCAAGTTGGAAAACACTCTTCAGGGGATATCATCCAAGAACTTCCCCACAGCCTAGTAGAGGCAGGCCAACATTCAAAATCCAGGAAATACAGAGGAGGCATACAATTCTCCTCGAGAGGAAACAAGACACATAATTGCCAAATTCACCAAAGTTGAAATGAAGGAAAAAATCTTAGGGCAGCCAAGAGAGAAAGGTCGGGTCACCCACAAAGGGAAGCCCATCAGACTCACAGCAGATCTCGGCAGAAACTCTCCAAGCCAGAAGAGTGGGGGGCCAATATTCAACATTCTTAAAAGAAAAGAATTTAAGCCAAATTTCATATCCAGCCAAACTAAGTTTCATAAGTGAAGAATAAAATCCTTTACAGATAAGCAAATGCTTAGAGATTTTGTCACCACTAGGCCTGCCTTACAGAGACCCTGAAGGGAAGTACCCAGAAACATGGAAAGAACAACCAGTACCAGCCATCTCAAAACATGCACCAAAATGTAAAGACCATCGAGGCTAGGAAGAAACTATAGCAACTAATGAGCAAAATAACCAGTTTATCATAATGGCAGGATCAAGTTCACACATAACAATCTTAACCTTAAATGTAAATGGACTAAATGCTCTATTAAGAGACACAGACTGGCAAGCTGGATAAATAGAAGACCCATCAGTCTGCTGTATTCAGAGCATCTCACCAGAGAGACATACATAGGCTCAAAATAAAGGGATGGAGGAAGATTTGCAACAAATGGAGAACAAAAAAGCGGGGTTGCAATACTAGTCTCTGATAAAACAGACTTTAAACCATCAAAAATCAAAAGACAAAGAAGGCCATTGTTACATGGTAAAGGGATCAATTCAACAGGGAAGAGCTAACTATCCTAAATACTTGGCTGGGAGCACAGATTCATAAGCAAGTCCTTAGAGAGACTTACAAAAGAGAACAGACTCCCATGCAATATTAAGGAGACTTCCAACCTCCACTCTCAGCATTAGACAGATCAACAGAGACAGAGAAATCCAGGAATTGAACTCATCTGCAGCAAGCAGACCTAATGAACTATAAGACTCTCCACCCCAAATCAACAGAATATACATTCTTCTCAGCACCACATCGTACTTATTCCAAAATTGACCACACGTGGTGGAGTAAGCACTCCTCAACAAATGTACAGAACAAATTATTACAAAACTGTCTCAGACCACGAAGGTCACCAATCAGAACTCAGGACTAAGAAACTCAATCAAAACTGCTCCTTCACTTGGAAACTAGACAACCTCTGAATGACTACTGGGATGCATAACTTGAGAGAGAATGAGGCAGAAATAAAAGATGTTCTTTGAAACCAATGAGAACAAAAGATACAACATACAGAATCTGGGACACATTTAAAAGCAGTGTGTAGAGGAAATTTATAGCATAAATGCTTACAAGAGAAAGCAGGAAAGATCAAAATTGACACTCTAACATGTAATTAAAAGAATTAGAGAAGCAAAACAAACACATTCAAGAAAGCTAGCAGAAGGCTAGAAATAACTTAAGATCAGAGACAGAACTGAAGAGTAGAGACACAAAACCCTCAAAAATCAATGAATCCAGGAGTTGGTTTTGAAAGATCAACAAATTGATGACAGACCACTAGCAAGACTAATAAGAAAGAAAAGAGAGAGAAAATCAAATCAAAAAGCATAATTAAAATGATAAAGAGGGATATTTAAATACAAAACTACCATCAAGAGAATACTATAAGCTTACCTCACCTTAAAATAAACTGGAAAATCTAGAAGAAATGGATAATTTCCTGGACACTTACACTCTTCAACTAAACCAGGAAGAAGTTGAATCCCTGAATAGACCAATAGCAGTCACAAGGTGAGGCAACAATTAATAGCCTACCAACCCAAAAAGTCAGGACCAGATGGATTCACAGCTGAATTCTACCAGAGGTACAAGGAGGAGTTGGTACCATTCCTTCAAAATATTCCAATCAATAGAAAGAATCCTCTAACTCATTTGGGGGTAACATCATCCTGATACCAAAGCCTGGCAGAGACACAACAAAAAGAAATTTACAGACCAATATCCCTGATGAACATCGATGCAAAAAATCCTCCAATAAAAGAATACTGGCAAGAGCGGATTCAGCAACACATCAAAAAGCTTATCCACCATGATCAAATTAGATAAATGGGATGCAAGGCTGGATTCAACATTAAAATCAATAAACATAATCCAGCATATAAACAGACCAAAGACAAGAACCACATGGATTTATCTCAATAGATGCAGAAAAGGCTGACAAAATTCAACAGCCCTTCGCTGACTCAATAAATTGGGTATTGATGGGCGTGCACCTCAAAACGACTATTTATGACAAACCACAGCCAATATCATACTGAATGGGCAAAACGGAAAAAGTCCCGCTGAAAACTGGCACAAGGATGCCCTCTCACCACTCCTATTCAACATAGTGTTGGAGTTCTGTAGCTAGAACCCAATTAGGCAGAGAAAGGAAATCAGGGGTATTCAGTTAGGAAAAGAAAGTCAGAATTGTCCCTGTTTGCAGATGACATGATTGTATGTTAGAAAACCCATTGTCTCAGCCAAGAATCTCCTTAGCTGATAAGCAACTTCAGCAAAGTCTCAGGATACAAAGTGTGTGCAAAATCACAGAAGCATTCTTATACACCAGTAACAGACAAACAGAGAGCCAAATCTAGATAGACTTCCATTCCTACAATTGCTTCAAAGAATCAAATACCTAGGAATCAACTTAGGGATGTGAGGACTGAAGACACACAAACCACTGCTCACTGAGAATAAAAAGAGGACACAAACAAATGGAAGAACATACCATGCTCATGGATAGGAAGAATCAATATCATTGAAAATGGCCATACCACTTAAGGTAATTTGGGTCAATGCCATCCCCATCAAGCTACCAATGAGTTTCTTCACAGAATTGGAAAAACTGCTTTAAAGGGTCATATGGAACCAAAAAAATTACACATCTCCCAAGACAATCCTAAAGTCAAAAGAACAAAGCTGGAGGCATCACGCTACCTGGCAAACTATACTACAAGGCTACAGTAGCAAACAGCATGGTACTGAGTACCAAAACAGAGATATAGACCAATGGAACAGAACAGGAGTCCTCAAATAATACCACACATCTACAATACCATCGATGTCTTTGACAAACCTGAGAAACAAAGAATGGGGAAAGGATTCCCTATTTAGCTAAATGAATTGAAAATTAATTTAGCCATAAGTATGACTGAAACTGGATCCTTTCCTTACTCCTTATACGAAAGTAATTCAAGATGGATTAGGGAACAGAATGTTAGACCTAATACCACAAACCTAGGTAGTACCATTCAGGACATAGGCATGGAGCGAACTTCATGTCTAAAACACCAAAAGCAACGGCAGCAAAGCCAAAATTGACAAATGGGATCTCATTAAACTAAAGAGCTTCACACAGCAAAAGAAACTACCATCAGAGTGAACAGGCAACCTACAGAATGGGAGAAATTTTTTAATCTACTCATCAGGCTAATATCCAGAACCACAAAGAACTCAAACAGGTTACAAGAAAAACCGCCCATCAAAAAGGTGGGCAAAGGATATGAATAGTATCAAAGAAGACATTCATACAGCCAACAGACACATAGAAAAATGCTCATCATCACTGGCCATCAGAGAAATGCAAATCAAAACCACAATGAGATACCATCTCACCAGTTA
The DNA here is from genome assembly GCF_008728515.1 of Papio anubis. Classification (NCBI taxonomy): domain Eukaryota; kingdom Metazoa; phylum Chordata; class Mammalia; order Primates; family Cercopithecidae; genus Papio; species Papio anubis. The sequence continues at coordinate 12,300 of NC_044997.1, forward strand.
GAATGGCGATCGTGAAGTCAGGAAACAACAGGTGCTGGAGAGGATGTGGAGAAATAGGAACACTTTTTACACTGTTGGTGGGATTGTAGTTCAACCATTATGGAAAACAGTATGGCGTTCTCAAGAGTTAAGAACTAGATGTACCATGATGACCCAGCCATCCCATTACTGGGTATATACCCAAAGAGTTATAAATTCATGCTGCTCTAAAGACACATGCACCACGTATGTTTATTGCCTTTTCCTAATAGCAAAGACTTGGAATCAACCGTGTCCAGTGACAGATTGGATTAAGAAAATGTGGCACATATACACCATGGAATACTATGCAGCCATAAAAAGGATGAGTTTGTCCTTTGGGGACATGGATGCAGCTGGAATCCATCATTCTTATAAACTATCACAAGAACAGAAAACCAAACACGCATGTTCTCACTCATAGGTGGGAACTGAACAATGAATCCCACTAGGGAGAGGGAACATCACACTGGGGCCTATCATGGGGAGGAGGGAGGGAGGGATTGCATTGGGAATTATACCTGATGTAAATGACAGTTGATGGGTGCAGCACACCAACAAGGCACAAGAGTATGCATATGTAACAAACCTGCCGCGTTACATGTACCTACAACTTACAGTATAATAATAATAAAAAAAAAAAAGATACAGCACGGAGGGTGGGGTGCAATGTCTTGCTCATCACCCAGGCTGGGAATGCAGTGGTGTGATCATAGCTCACTGCAACCCGTGACTCTTAGCCTCCCAGCTAGCTGGGACCACAGGCACGCACTGCCATGCCCTGCTAATTTTTTGTATTTTTTGTATACACAGAGTTTTACCATGTTGCCCAGACTCTCCTGAGCTCAAGCAAGCCACCCACCTCAGTTTCCCAAAGTGCTGGGATTACAGGCATGAGCCACCAAGCCCAGCCAAGAAAACTTTCCAATATTCATTTACATGGAATGCTGTCAGAGTGTAAATTTTAAAATTAAATTTAAAGTTGCCATCTAAGATGTTACTAAAAGTTAAAAAAAATAACATGCTGGCAAAGCTGCAGAGAAAAGAGGACATTTATAGACTGTTGGTGGCAGTGTAAATCAGTTCAGCCACTGTGGAAAACAGTCTGGAGTTTTCCCAAAGGACTTAAAACACAACCACCCTTTGACCCCACAATCTCACTACTGGGTATATATGCAAAGGAATAGAAATCATTCTTCCATAAAGACACATGCACATGTATGTTCATTGCAGCACTATTCATAATAGCAAAGACATGAAATCAACCAAAATGCCCATAAATGACAGATTGGATAAAGGAAACATGGCACATACACACTATGGAATACTATGCAGACATGAAAAAGAAGGAAATCATATCCTTTGCTGCAACATGGATGCAGCTGGAGGCCATATCCTAAGCAAATTCAGGTAGGATCTGAATACCAAATACTACATGTTCTCACTTCTAACTGGGAGCTAAACATTGAGTTCACGTGGACACAAAGAAGACTGCAATAGACACCAGGGCCTACTTGAGGGTGGAGAGTAGGAGGAGAATGAAGACTGAAAAACTACCTATCCAGTATTATGCTGATGACCTGGGCAATAAAATTAACTGTACACCAAAGCCCCACAACATGCAATTTACCCACGCAACAAACCTGCACATGTACCCCTTGAACCTGAAATAAAAGTTAGAAAGAGAAGAAAAGGATATTTCTTCTTCAATTTAATTTTATTTACTTATTCATTTATTTTAGATACAGGGTCTCCACTCTGTCTCCCAAGCTGGAACGCAGTGGTGCAATCACATTTCACTGAAGTCTTGAACTCCTAGGCTAAAGTTTTCTCGCACCTCAGCCTCCCGAGTAGCTAGGACCACAGGCACATACCAGCATGACCAGCCAATTTTAAATTTTATGTAGAGACAGGGATCTTACTGTGTTGCCCAGAATGGTCTCAAACTTCTAGCTTCATGCTATCCTCCTACCTCAGCCTCTAAAATGCTGGGATTACAGATGAGAGCCACCATGATTGGCCTCTAATTTTTTTTTTTTTTTTTTTTTTGAAATGGAGTCTCGCTCTGTCACCCAGACTGGAGTGCAGTGATGTGTGATCTTGGCTCACTGCAACCTCCACCTCCCAGGTTCAAGCAATTCCTCTGCCTCAGCCTCCTAAATAGCTGGGATTATAGGCACACACCACCACGCTTGGCTAATTTTTTTGTATTTTTAGTAGAGATGGGGTTTCACCATGTTGGCCAGACTGGTCTCAAACTTGTGACTTAAGGTAATTTGCCCACCTTCGCCTCCCGAAGTGCTGGGATTATAGGTGTGAGCCACCACACCCAGCAAACTGGCCTCTAATTTTAAATGTAGTTTTTAATCTTGTCAAAGTGATCAACGTATAAAGCTCAAAAGATGAAGCAGGACCTCAAGTTTATGTCTTGCCCTCAATGTTCACTCGTATTTTTTTTTACTGGGATCTACTTTATATTTTAAAATAACATATTTGTCCAGAAATCTCTTGTGTTTCTTTAGATGATATCTATTAACTTTCTGTTTGGAGGATGATGGCTTTTGGTTTTTTGCCCAATCACTACTCCTCAAGTGCCTACACACAAACACGCGCGCGCTCGCGCACACACACACACTCTTCCTTTCTATTCAGCTTCCTGATATGGCTGCATCAGCAATGTTTACTAAATGAATACCCAAGCTTACATGATGTGAATTCTCTAAGTACTGAGATGTGCCTAACTTCCCTTCCCTGTATACATTCTTGAATTTCCTGAGCTTGCTTCCTGTTCATGGCTTGCCTTTTAAAATTATTTTCACAGACTTAGTATGAGACTGAAAATCCCTTCCAAATATCGTTAATGCCTAAGGTAGTCACATTGTGATGGTGAACACAGCCTCCTGGGATCCTACAATTTCTTTCTCCAGCCTGGACTCAAGGCTTTCTAAGACACCCCCAGAGCTGTTGTCCCCAGGACATCATCCCGTTTCCAAACGCCTGGGTTTGTGGCCTGGGTTGCTTCTTTTGGTATCTTGATGAGCTAAGTCTGCCTCTCTGCAGCTCAGTTTCCATGACTGGTGGGGAAATGAGAATAATAATAGTCACGTGCATTCAATGTGATCGTGGTTGTAAAATGTTAAGGCCAGCTCCCTACTCACTGTGTGCAGGATGGTATTTTTGTGGTCATCCGGAAAATTCCCCCAAATTTCTTCATGTTAGCTGTGTCAGTTCCTGAATTCCATGTCTCCCTCATGCTCAAATTACCCTCATTTCCTCAAATCCAGTTTTCAAAGATATTACCAGCAGGAGTGCATGGGGATTACCGTTATGAGGCATTCTGCAGCTACATGAGCTCCAGGCTTCACCTTCACCCCTCATATGGTATGGCTGGGTTGTGTATGCAATCCTAGACACTTCCCCCGCAAAACGGTGAAGACATCACTGTTGAGTTTCCAGTGCTACTGAGCCTAAGGCAACATCCAATCCCCTTTTTATTTCTCCACCCTTTGCATCTATTTTTCTCATTTTCTCTCACTCTTTTTTGTTTGTTTGTTTTATGGAGTCTTGCTCTGTTGGCCAGGCTGGAGTGCAGTTGCATGATCACAGCTCACTGCAACCTCTGCCTCCTGGGTTCAGGTGGTTTTCCTGCCTCAGCCTCCCAAGTAGCTGGTATTATAGGCATGTGCCACCACACCCAGTCTTTTTGTATTTTCAGTAGAGATGGGGTTTCGCCATGTTAGCCAGCCTGGTCTTGAACTCCTGACCTCAAGTGATCCACCCACCTTGGCTTCCCAAAGTGCCAGGATTACAGGCATGAGCCATCACATCCAGCCTTTCAATTTATCTCTCACTCTCTTTCTTTCTCTTTTTTTTCATTCTCTGTCTCCCACTCTTTCTCTCATTCTCCCTCCCACTCTCTCACTCTCCCTCCCACTCTCTGTCTCTCTTCTTTTGCATAATTTTGTCATTCTCTTTCTCTCTCATTCTCTCTCCCACGATCTCTTTCTCTTACCTTTTTGAATGACTCTGTCATTCTCTCTCTCTCATTCTTTCTCTCACTTAGTTTTCTCTCTCTCTTTTTTTGCATGACTGTCATTCTCTCTCTCTTTGTCATTTTTTTCTCTCTCTACATCTTTCTCCCTCTGCCTCCCCAGCCTCCACTATTCTAGACTCTTTTCTCTTTCACCCTTAACACACTGAAATATCACAACAATGCGAGCCATTTTCCTGCCAATGTCCTGGGGACCCAGAAAGTTAAAGGTTCTCCTATAATTGAATAAAACATTCTCATTTCAGGCTGGGTGCAGTGGCTCACACCTGTAATCTCAGCACTTTGAGAGGCCAAGAGGGGCAGATCTCTTGAGTCCAAGAGTTTGAGACCAGCCTGGGCAACATGGCAAAACCCTGTCTCCACTAAAAATACAAAAAAAGGCCAGGCGCAGTGGTTCACACCTGTAATTCTAGCACTTTGAGAGGCCAAGGCAGGTGGATCATGAAGTCAGGAGTTCAAGACCAGCCTGATCAACATGGTGAAACCCTGTCTCTACTGAAAATATAAAATTAGCCTGGCGTGGTGGTGTGCCTGTAATCTCAGCTACTCAGGATGCTGAGGAAGGAGAATCATTTGAACCCATGAAGCAGAAGTTGCAGTGAGCCAAGATCATGCCACTGCACTCCAGCCTGGGAGACAGAGCTAGATGCTGTCTAAAAGAAGAAAAAAAGAATTCGCCTGGTGTGGGGGTGCACACCCATGGAGCCAGCTACTTAGTGGGCTGAGGTGGGAGGATCACTTGAGTCTGGGAGATCAAGGCTGCAATGAGACATGATTGCGCACAACTGCATTCCAACCTGGGCAACAGAGCAAGACTCTGTCTCAAAAAAAGAAAAAAAAAACCTTTTTCATTTCAAGCCATTTATGCCCTCTTTTCTCACACAGAGAAGCAAGTTTGGCTTCATTTATCTTATTTTTGATGTTGCTTATTTAATCTGTGGGAGAGATACCTGGACCTCTAGATGCTAATTAACATTGGCACTGCTGAGCCATGTCTGCCTACTTAATGAACACGTTCTAATTGCTTCTGTTTTGGGCAATGTGCTGAGAGTCAGAAATAAAAAGGCTGAGGGAAACATTATATTTTCCTTTCCAGGTCATATAGTCTAATGGGAAATGCAGATTTATAAACAAAGAATTAGGACTTACTGTTAGACATAGCAGATTTCATAAAGTGGTTAATCTTTGCCCTGTGTGTTTGTGTGTGTGTATGTGTGTGTGTGTGTGTGTGCATGAGTGTCTGTCTCTCTTTCTTTTTCTCCTTTTCCCCTCCTCAAAATGGATGTAGGCTGGAATTAAAAGGAAAACGAAGGACAAAGAGAATGTGTGAGAACACAGCAGATAAAAGACAAGGATGACCTTTAGAAGACTTGGAGGCAGGTGGGTGCTATGGTCTGAATGTGTGTGACCTGCAAAATTCCTGTGTTGAAATGCTAATCCTCAAGGTCATGATGTTAGAAAGTGGAGCTTTAGGAGGTGATGAGATCGTTAGGGTGGAGCCTCATGAAAGGCATCAAGGCCCTTAGAAAAGGGACCCCAGAGAGCTCCCTCGCCCTTCTACCATGTGAAGACACAGTGAGAAGGTGCCATTTATGAACCAGAAAGCGGATCCTTACCAGACACTGAATCTGCCATACCTTCATCCTGAACCTCCAGCCTCCAGAACTGTGAGCAATAAATATCTGTAGTCTATAAGCCCCCCAGCCCAAATGGACCAATAAATCTAGCTAGTAGTTACTGTCATGGCAGGCAGGAGGGAGATGGAGGCAATGAACTCACAGCGATACACAGGAGAAGCCAACAAGAGGCCGCAAAACTCTCAAAAATCTCAGGAATTGGGGCCAGGCTCAGTGGCTCATGCCTGTAATCCCAGTACTTTGGGAAGCTGAGGCGGTGGATCACCTGAAGTCAGGAGTTCGAGACCACCCTGGCCAGTGTGGTGAAACCTCATCTCTATTACAAAATTAGCCGGGCATGCCAGTCCATATCTGTAATCCCTATGTGGGAGGCTGAGGTAGGAAAATCACCTGAACTCCAGAGGTGGAGGTTGTGGTGAGCTGAGATCGTACCATTACACTCACTCCAACCTAGGCAACAAGAGTGAAACTCCATCTCAAAAAAAAAAAAAAAAAAATTCAGGAATGGTGGCAGCAGGTGGCTCTCAAGGTGCAGATATAGGCAGGACTAGAGACAGGAGCTTTGCAGAGAAGTGCTTGTCGGAAGAATTCTCCTCCTACTCCTTTCAGCTAGATGAACACATCTTGACAACTTGAACAACTTACTTGTAATTTTAATCAGTGATGAATAAGCAAAGACCTGGATTAATGGATGACACTCTCAAATATGTACCCCAAAGAAATAAAAGCAGTAAGACACAAACCAGTACATATGCACTGATGTTCATAGCAGGAACTGCACACTGCAGTGTTCACGACACCAGGGACACTCTCTCTATATATATGTTTTTTATGAAATAGGGTCTCACTCTGTTGCTCAGGCTGAAATAATACAGTGACATGATCACAGCTCACTGCAGTTTCAACCTCTCAGGCTCAAGCAATCCTCGCACCACACCCTCCCAGGGGCTGGGACTACAGGTGCGCTCCACCACATCTGGCTATTTTTTGTATTATTTTTAGAGATGAGGCTTCACCATGTTACCCTAGGTTGGTCTCAAACTCCTGATCTCAAGAAATCTGCCTATCTTGGGCTCTCAAAGTGCTGGAGTTACAGGCAGGAGCCACCACAACTGGCTCATACTCTACATTATTTATTTATTTATTTATCTTTTATTTTAGGTTTTGGGGGTACATGGGAAGGTTTGTTACATAGGTAAACATGTGTCACAGGAGTTTGTTGTATGTATTATTTCATCACCCAGGTACTAAGCGCAGTACCCAGGAGTTATCTTTTCTGCTTCTCTCTCTCCTCCCGGCCTCCCCCAAAGTAGAGCCCAGTGTCTATTGTCTTCTTCTTTGCATGCATGAGTTCTTGTCATTTAGTCCCCCATTTAGCTCTATATTTTTCACCAACAGAACCACAAAGCTTTTCTGAGAAATTCATTGCATGATAAAGTCAGAAATATCTAAGAAATACTATTCCGCGGTGTGTGTGGTGGCTTATGCTTGTAATCCCAGCACTTTAGGAAGCCAAGGTGGGCAGATCACAATGTCAGGAGTTTGAGATCACCCTGACCAACGTGGTGAAACCCTCTCTACCAAAAATACAAAAATTACCTGGGCGTGGTGGTGGGCACCTGTGATCCCAGCTACTCAGCAGGCTGAGGCAAGAGAATCACTTGAACCTGAGAGGTGGAGTTTCCAGTGAGTCAAGTTTGCACCATTGCACTCCAGCCTGGGTGAAGAGCGAGACACCGTCTCGAAAAAACAAACGAAAAAAAAAGATTCTGGAAGCTGTGGTTGAGGGGTGGGGTTGACACTTTAAAGAGAAAGCTACAGGAAGGGTATTATGAGTCTGTGGTCATGGGCTGAAGTAGTCCTGGGCAGGAGATGCGTGACAGAGATAAAGACAGAAAAGGCTCGACCATGGTGGTGCTGATAAAAGCTAAGTCAAGAGGATGTGGTGACTGATTCTACTTTGTAAAAAACAAGAGGAAGATAAAGATGACATCCAAATTAGCACTTAAAAGGACTAAACATAAATATATACTTTAAAAATATATGAATAGAGCGTGTATGTGTGTATATATATATAAAATATACATTTTTATATAGAGAGAGAGAAAGAAGAAGATTAGATTGGCGGTGGTGTAGAAATGAATTCACTTTTTATTACTTTTACTCTATAAAATGCATTTTAGACTCTGAGATTTTACAAGGAAATAGTAAGAATTAAGGAAGTTTTTAAAGTACCACTTGAAAATCATGTTATATTGCAAGCACTGCACTGGCTTTAATATTTAAGACTCTCATGTCCCTTCCTTCCCTTCCTTTCCCTTCCCTTCTCTCCCTCTCTCCCTCCCTCCCTCCCTCCCTTTCTCCCTTCCTTCCTTCCTTCCTTCGTTCCTTCCTTCCTTCTTTCCCTCCTTCTTCCCTACCTCCCTCCCCTACCTCCCTCCCCTCCCTTCCTTCCTTCCTTCCTTCCTTCCTTCCTTCCTTCCTTCCTTCCTTCCTTCCTTCCTTCCTTCCTTCCTTCCTTCCTTCCTTCCTCTCTTCCTCTCTTCCTCTCTTCCTCTCTTCCTCTCTTTCTTTCCTCTCTCCCTGTCTCTCTCACCTCTCTCATGCTCAAGAGATCAACCCACCTCCACCTCCTGAGTAGGTGGGACTACAGTCATATGCCACCATGCCTGGCTCATTTTTGTATTTTTTGTACAGGTGAGGTCTTATTACATTGCCCAGACTGGTCTCAAACTCCTAGGCTGAAGCAATCCTCCCACCTTGGCTTTCTAAATTTCTGGGATGATAGACATGAGCCACTGTGTCTAGCTAAGACTATCATTTCTTACCAAGACCTGATAGTATATCTTATTTTGGTTATTAGTTGAATTTTAAGTTATTTCATTAATACATGAAAATAATTAAAATGGATGGCCAGGTGCAGTGGCTCATATCTATAATCTCAGCACTTTGGTAGGTTGAAGTGGGTACATTATTCGAGCCTAGGAATTCAAGACCAGCCTGGGCAACACAGCAAGACCCCATTTCTACAGAAATATTTTAAAAATAGCAAGGTGTGGTGGTGCATGCCTGTAGTCCCAGCTACTCAGAAGGCTGAAGTGGGAGGAACATCTGTGCCCAGGAGATAGAGGCTGCACTCCAGCCTGGGTAACAGAGGGAGACCCTGTCTCGAAAATAAATAAATGGACATGTCAAATAATAAGTGGGTTCATTCTTAAAAGGACAAGATATTTTAAAATAGCTTCACATAATATGAAGTCCAGTTGCATTCTTGTGTAGAGAAAGATCAAAGTTAACAGCTTTGAAAGATGTCCACTAGTATACAGGATGTGTTGTTTCACAAAGCCAGGGGGCCAGTGGGCAGAAATGTAAAAAGAAAAAAAAAATAACAAAAAAGAAGCTGGTTCTCGACCTGTCCTGCCACTAACTGTAATTCTGAAGTTATTTTCTTCATAGACATTTTTGTTCCTGGTCTGTTCCAATTATGAAATTATGATTGACTTCTTGACACAATCACATGATATCAAAATTGCTGAACAAGTCCCACCACTACAGTGTAAGTAAATCAGTTGGTAGAATTATTTTCTTTCTTTTAATGCTTGGATGAGTATATCATCTTGTACAGTTCAAGAATAATAGAACGAATATCCACATACAGTGCAATTTAGATCAAAACATGCATCCCATACCTTAAAAGTGTCTTGTGTGCCTCTGTCAACCAAAAATTTATGTTAATTATTTATGTTATTCATCAATTTGTTTTATATATAGTTTAGTGATGTGTCTCATCTGTACACTGCATATTATGTTGTCTGTGTGTGTTTTTGTTTTGTGTTGTGTTTTAGAGACAGGGTCTCACTCTGTTCCCTGGCCTGCAGTACAATGGTGCAATCATGGCTTACTGCAGCCTCAAAGCCCTAGGCTCAATTGATCCTCCCATTTCAGCCTCCCAGGTAGCTGGGACTACACGCAATACCAGCATGCCATGATAATATTTTTATTTTTATACACTTGGAGCATTTGGTTTTTTTAAATTTTATTCATCATGAGTAAGGCTGAGTATCTTTTCACATGTTTGAATCACTTTTTGTTTTAAGACAGTCTTGCTCTATCTTCCAAGCTAGAGTGTTGTCACTCAATCTTGGCTCACTGCAACCTCCAACTCCCAGGTTCCAGTGATTCTTCTGCCTCAGACTTCCGAGTAGCTGGGATTACAGGTGCGCACCACCACACATGGCTGATTTTACTTTCATTTTTGTAGAGACAGGGTATTGTTATGTAGCCCAGACTAGTCTTGAACTCCTGGACTCAAGTGATCCTCTCACCTCAGCTTCCCAAAGTGCTGGCATTATAGCCATGAGCCACTGCTCCTGGCCTGTGTGTTTTTTTTAATAGATTTTATTTTTTTACAGCAGTTTTAGGTTCACAAGAAAATTGAGAGGAAGGTACAGAGAGTTCCACAGACCCCCACCCTGAAACGTGTATCACCTCCCCTACTGTCTGTGACAGCTGATGGACTGGCATTGACACATCATGGACACCAGAGCCCATTGTTCACCTTCGGGTTCACACTTGGTGGTGCACATTCTGTGGGTTTGGATAAATGGACAATAGCATGGATACATCACTATAGTGTCATGCAGAGGAGTTTCACTCCACTAAAAGTCCTCTATATTGCACCTATTCATTCCCACATGCTGGCAACCACTGATCTTTTTGCTCTCTCCTTAGTTTTGCCTTTTCTAGAATGTCCTACAGTTAGAATCACATGTAGCCTTTTCAGGTTGTCTCCTTTCACTTAGTAATATATCTGGCTTATAGCTCCCTCCCTCCCTCCCTTCCTTCCTCCCTCCTTCCCTCCCTTCCTTCCTTTCCTCCTTCCTTCCTTAATTTCCTTCTTTCCTTCTTTCTTTCAATAGAGTCTTGCTCCATTGCCCAGGCTGGAGTGCAGTGGTGCAATCATAGCTCATGCAGCCTTGACCTCCTACACTTAAGCAATCCTCTCACCTCAGCCTCCTCAGTAGCTGGGACTACAGGTTCACACTACCACACCAGCTAATTGTTAAATTTTTTGTAAAAACAGGTTCTCACTATGTTGCCCAGGCTGATCTTTAACTCTTGGGCCCAACGGATTGTCCCCTGGCCTCCCAAAGTGCTGGGACTACAGGCACAAGCCACTGCATCTGACCCTTATTTATTTTTTTATTATATTTTTTCAACAAGAGTGACTGATGGATCATATGCCAGGGCATATTTAGTTTTGTAAGAAACTGCCGAACTGTCTTCCAAAGTGACCGCACCCATTTTGCACTCTCACCAGCCATGAATTGGTGTTCCTGTTGCTCCATGACCTTACCTCCCTTTGGTGGTGTCAGTGTTCTGGCTTTTGGCCATTCTAACAGACGTGTATTGGTATCTCACTGTTATTTTAATTTGTATTTCCCCTCTTTGCTTGTTTTTGATTTGGATTTTTTCCCATTGATATGGTTTGGCTGTGTCCCCACTAAAATCTCATCTTGAATTGTAGCTATCATAATTCCTATGTGTTGGGGGAGGAACCCAGTGGGAGATAATTGAATCATGGAGGCAGTTTCTCCCATACTGTTCTCATCATAATGAATAAGTCTCATAAGATCTGATGGTTTTATAAGGAAAAAGCCTTTTACTTGGCTGTCATTCTCTCTTGCTTGCCACCACGTAAGACGTGACTTTTGCCTTCCGCCAAGATTATGAGGCCTCCTCAGCCATGTGGAACTGTGAATCCATTAAACCTCTTTTTCTTTATAAATTACCCAGTCTTGGATATGTTTTTATCTGCAGCATGGAAATGGAATAATACAACCACCTTCTAATACTATAAGCAATGACATTATAAGCAATTTAATTTCATGTATATTTCCTATTACACATTTGTATAAGATTTTCTATGGTAAGAAACCAGAGTGGAACTGCTGTCTTATTTGCAAATCCTCATCTTTACTAAGTAATTCCATGTGGTTTTTCAAAGCAATACTTTTCACATCTGCCAGCAGAGTATACATATCCAATTGCATCTCTGTCTGATCAGCTTTGGTACTGGAAGATAGCAATTGTGGTTTTAACTTTTCTTCTCTGACTACTACTGAAGCTGAGCAGCTTTCGTTTGTTTATTTATAATTTAGATTTCCTCTTTTGAATGTTTCTCCTTGAATTGTTCTTTATTTTTAAATGTTATTTTATTTTACTTATTTATTTACTTTATTCTTATCCAGGCTAGTGTGCAGTGGAATGATCATAGCTCACTGTAGCCTCGACCTCCAGAGTTCAAGCAATCCTCCCACCTCAGCCTCTCAAGTAGCTGGGACTACAGGCACATGCCACCACACCCACTAATTTTTGTATTTTTTTGTGGAGATGAGGCCTTTCTATATTGCCCACACCAGTCTCAAATCCCTGGACTCAAGCAATCCACCCACCTCTGCCTCCCAAAGTGCTGGGGTTACAGGCATGAGCTACCATGCCCCACGGGTTCCTGATTTTAAAGAGACCACATTTAATATCCCATTCTTCAGTATGACACACATTTTTCTGTAGAAAGCTTTTATCAGATTAGGGAAGTTTGTATTTATTCCTAGTTTGTTAAATCCTAAATGGGTGTTCAATTTTATCACAGTTACTTACTGCATCAATTGAAATAAGAAATATTTTGGCCTGGCACAGGGGCTCACAGCTGTAATTCCAGCACTTTGGGAGGCTGAGGAAGGCAGATCATGAGGGCAAGAGATTGAGACCATCCTGGCCAACATGGTGAAACCTCATCTGTACTAAAAATACAAAAATTCGCTGGGCAGGCTGGCGCACACCTGTAGTTCCAGCTACTCGGGAGGCTGAGGCAGGAGAATCACTTGATTCCAGGAGGTGGAGTTGCAGTGAGCTGAGATTGTGCTACTGCATTCCGGTGAGATTCCTCTCAAAAAAAAAAAAAATTTTTTTTTGTTTTCTCCTTTAATCTGTAAAATATTTAAAGTACAATTATAGATTGTCTATTGTCGAAACTTGCTTAACATTTGTACCTCACAAAGGGTGAGATGGATCTATAATTTCTTTTCCCATGCTTTCTTTGTTGTGTTTGCTGAGTTTGAATATCAAATTATTCTTGGCCTCAAAATAGTTTGCAGATGTTGTTTCTTTTTGTTTTGTCTGGAGGAATATACATAATACTTGAATTTACTGCTGCCTCATAATACCAGCTAGGTCTAACATTTTCTTGGTGAGAAGCTTTTTAACTACTCACTCAATGTATAAAATTTCTTCATTTTATTTTACTTTTAGTTCTAGGATACATGTGCAGAACATGCAGGTTTGTTACATAGGTATACATGTGTCATGGTGGTTTGCTCACCTATCAACCTGTCATCTAGGTTTTAAGGCCCATGTGCATTAGGTATTTGTCCTAATGCTCTCACCGTCCTTGCCGCCCATCTCCCAACAGGCCCTGGTGTGTGATGTTCCTCTCCTCATGTCTATGTGTTCTCATTGTTCATCTCCCACTTATGAGTGAAAACATGCGGTGTTTGGTTTTCTGTTCCTGTGTTAGTTTGCTGAGAATGATGGCTTCCAGTTTTATCTATGTCCCTGCAAAGGACATTATCTTGTGTCCGGAATTTATTCCTTCCAGTGGGTTCTTGGTCTCACAGACTTCAAGAATGAAGCCATGGACCCTCGCGGTCAGTGTTACAGCTCTTAAAGATGGTGTGTCTGTAGTTTTCCTTCAGATGTTCAGATGTCCGGAGTTTCTTCCTTCTGGTGGGATCATCGTCTCACTAACTTCAGGAATGAAGCTGCAGACCTTTGCAATGAGTGTTACAGCTCTTAAAGATGGTGCATCTGGAATTGTTTGTTCCTCCTGGTGTTCATGGTCTCGCTGCCTTCATGAATGAAGCCACAGACCCTTGCGGTGAGTGTTACAGCTCATAAAGGTAGTGCAAACCCAAACAGTGAGCAGCAACAAGATTTACAGTGAAGAATGAAAGAACAAAGCTTCCACACCATGGAAGGGGACCTGAGCAGGTTGTCACTGTTAGCTCAGTGGCCAGCTTTTATGGCCTTATTTGGCCCAGCCCACGTCCTGCCGATTGGTCCATTTTACAGAGTGCTGATTGGTCCATTTTACAAAACACTGATTGGGGCGTTTACAATCCTTTAAGTAGACACAGAACGCTGATTGGTGCGTTTTTACAGACTGCTGATTGGTGCATCTACAGTCCCTTAGCTAGACACAGAGCACTGATTGGTGCATTTTTACAGAGTGCTGACTGGTGCATTTACAACCCTCTAGCTACACAGAAAAGTTCTCCAAGTCCCCAGTCCACCCGGGAAGTCCAGCTGGCTTCACCTCTCAATCTCATTCTTTTTTATGGCTGCAATTGTATTAAATTTCTACAATACCATTTGGATATTGTATATTTACTTGAGTCAGTTTTGGTAAAATATACTCTTCTATGAATGTGTCCATTATGTCTGAAGTTTTTAAATACATTGGGATCGTTATTGCTTTTTCTTTTTTTTTTTCCTTTGTGTGTGTGTGTGTGTGTGTGTGTGTGTGTCAGAGTCTCACTCTGTCACCCAGCTGAAATGCAGTGGCACGATCTTGGCTCACTGCAACCTCCATCTCCTGGGTTCAAGAGATTCTCCTGCCTCAGTCCCCTGAGTAGTTGGGATTACAGGCATCCACCACCACGCCCAGCTAATTTTTGTATTTTTAGTAGAGACAGGGTTTTACAATGTTGGCCAGGCTGATATCGACTCCTGACCTTAAGTGATCCACCTGCCTTGGCCTCCCAAAGTGCTGGAATTAAGCCATGAGCCACCACCGTGCCCAACCAGTTATTCCTAATATCATCTTATTTTCTTTATAAACTCAGCTACATCTGGAGTCACATTTCTTTTTTCTTCTTAATATAATTCATTGGCATATTCTGTTTATTTTTATTTGCAATCTTAGCAGATTGTATTCATTGTACTCTTTTTATTGTAGTTTATTTTTAATGTTATTACAAATTAAAATTTGATTTAAAGTAAAATGAAGTTTATTAAAATTAAATATTAATAGAAAATAAAATTAAACTAATTGTATCCAAAACACATAAAATTGACCAGGCACGGTGGCTCACACCTGCAATCCCAGCACTTTAGGAGGCTGAGGTGGCAGATCACCTGATGTCAGGTGTTCCAGACCAGCCTGACCAACGTGGTGAAACCCTGACTACTAGTCCTACTAAAACTATAAAAATTAGCCGGAAGTGGTGGCAAGCACCTGTAATTCCAGCTACTCAGGGGGGAGGCAGCAACATCGCTTGAACCCTGGGGGCAGAGGTTGTAGTGATCTGAGCTCACGCCACTGAACTCTAGCCTGGGCAACAGAGCAAGACTCCATCTCAAAATTGAATGTTAATAAAAAATAAATAAACTAGTTGTATTTGAAATACATAAAATTAACTAAATAAAAACATAAACTAGCTAATGATAATATGAATATGTAATTAAATATAATTAAACTAATTTTATTTAAATGAACATTTAAAAGAAGCAGTTAAATGCTTAAATGCCTTTTAACACTTAAAAGAGGTAATTCTACTAAAATTAATTTTACTAAAATTAAAAAGATTTCTAACTTCAGCTACTTCCATCTTATCTCATTTTCTTCTCTAATTTAGTGAATTCTACTGTTTTTCATTTATTCCCTTCTACTCTTCTGTGTAATTCTGCTGTTCCTTTTCTAACTTCTTGAGTGGGACGCTAGCATACTTTCCTGTGCCATTTCTCCTCCTTTAGGATAACCGTGTTACTAAAGTTTTCAAATATCTCTACTGACGCATCCGCTGCATCCCGCGGCTTCTGAGCTGCGCATCTGAGTTCCAAGGAGTCACGAAGGCAGCTTGAAAACGTTTCTTGGGAAACCGACAACTGTCTGTGTCAATACAATGGGCGCTGGGCGTAAAAGAGAAAACTTTTCCACGTGGGAAGGCCACTCTGTTCTCCTCCATTCTCTGCAGTGAATTTGGAAGGAACTGACATTTTTCTACTTTAAGGAAAGTATCCATGCACTGGAGAGCTGGAAGCAAGAGCGAGATGGCCCCAGATCCTAAACAGGGAATCCAGCTATTTGCTGAAGACAAAAACAGGCACACAAAAGTGAGTCCCTTTGACCTTGTACTCAAAGTATCTCCAACCACACGGCTAAAAGACCAAACATGGCACAAACAATCCCATGTGGGAAGACAGCCCCAAGGGGCAAAAGTCACCCGGCCTGCATTTTTGCACGTGGTTTAGACTATTCTCTGACTGTTCCCCCTGCAATCCAGGCTCTTCTGCGCAGAGTAGGGGGTGCATGGCCTGTGCTGGCTTAGAGGAGGAGGGGGGCTGGGGCAGAGAGCCCTGGGGAAGGGCTATAGGCAGAGAACACCGACTCGAAGGTGGTGGGTACCTAGGTCTGCTCTCCCTGAGGGAGAGGAGCGGGAGGGTCTTGCCAGCCTGAGAACACACCGGCTTTGTCTTTTCGGCAGAACAAAGAGTTCTTTGGGAGAAGACTGGCTGATTGGCCTAATTCCTTCTCATCTGTGTGTGCAGCTGGGCTCAATATCCTCAGGGAGTTGGTTGTGGGACTTCCACTGGTATCAAAATCCAAGGATGCTCAAACCCCTTGTATCAAACCATGCAATATTTGCATATCACCCAGGTGTATCCTCCCATACACTTTAAGCCATCTCTACTTATAATATCTAATACAGAGTAACTGTTTTGTCAATTGTTGAGACACGGTATCATTTTTCTGTTTGTTTGTTTGTTTAGAGACAGGGTCTCACTGTCACCCAGGCTGGAGTGCTGTTGGCACCATCATAGCTCACCGCAGCCTCCAACTCCTGGACTCAAATGATCCTCCCCACTCAGCCTCCTGAGTAGCTGAGACTACAGCCATACATCACTACCTGTGGCTAACTTTTTTAAATTTAATTTTTGTACAGACAGGGTCTTACTATGTTCTCATGCCTCAGCCACCCAAGCATCTGGGATTGCAGGTGTGTGCCACCATGCCTGGCTAATTTTGTGTGTGTGTGTGTGTGTATTTTTAGTAGAGATAGGGTTTTGCTATGTTGGCCAGGCTGCCTTGAACTCATGATCTCAAGTGATCTGCCCACCGTGGCCTCCCAAATAGCTGGGATTACAGGCATGAGCCACCCCGCCTGGCCAACTTCAGGATTTTAAAGAATAGCATTACAGATTTCTACTTCCCCCTGTCATAGCCCTACATTCACTTCTCATCCTCAACTCTCCAGCCCTCCACTCCATGAAGGCCAATCCTGGTGGTCTGCTGGGACTGAAGCCATTTCCCATCACATGGCCGAGATGACCTAGAATGTAAAATTGCCAAACGTGCCCTCAGCCATCTCCATGGGATCTGCAGCTTGCCCGATAGCTGGCCTCCAGCAACTCCATGAAGGACCTGGGACTCCAGTGCCCACTTATATTCTGAATCTCTGCTGTATGCAGTGGTGCACTCCTGTAATCCCAGCATTTTGGGAGGCTAAGGCAGGGGGATTGCTGGAGCACAGGTATTTGAGGCTCCAGTGAGCTGTGATCCTGGTGGACAGCCTGCAGTGAGCCTGGTGGACAGAGGGAGACCCTGTTTCACAAAAAAAAAAAAAAAAAAAAAAAAAAAAAAAAAAATCTGCATCCAACTCTCGTGTGGAAAATGAACTCTGATCATCCTCTGCCTTTTTAACTTCCTCATGTCTTGTGAGTAGTTTGTCTCTGCAACTGTCTTCCTTAGTATCTGTCCTTAGCATCACTCACAAAGACACCCGCAAATGTCCTCTCTCCTTTCTACACCCCTAACTTTCACAAGCAGTTCCACCTGGAGGAAGCCCCGTCTCCAGTTCTACAATGATTCAAAGTCTCCGCCTTTTGTGCAAATGAGCTGGGTGTGTTTCCCTTGCCTTCACCAAGCACCACAGACTGGGTGAGCTCCACCTCAGAAACCTACTCTTCTTACAGTTCTGGAAGCCAGAAGAAGTCTGAGATCAACGTGTCGGTGGGGTTGGTTCCTTCTGAAGGTTTGACCCAGCACAGTAAGGCCAAACATCTACACCAAGGTTTGCAGCGTGAAAAACGAGGGCATGTATTTGTAGGGGGTCAAGCAAGGAGAATCATGCAGCTCATGCTTAAGACCTGCCTTCTAGCTGGGCAAGGCAGCTCATGTCTGTAATTCTAGCGCTTTGGAAGGCCAAGGTGGGTGGATCACTTGAGCCCAGGAGTTTAAGACTAGCCTGGGCAACATACTAAGACCCCATCTCTACAAATAATTAAAAAATTAGCTGAGCATGGTGGCACACTTCTGTAGTCCCAGGTCCTCAGTAGGGTGAAGCAGGAGGATTACTTGAGCCTGGGAGGTCGGGGCTGCGGTGAGCCACGATGGCATCACTGCACTCCAGCCTGGGCAACTGAGCAAGACTCCATCTCAAAAAAAAAAAAAAAAAGAGAGACCCACCCTCCCCAATAGATTACAGGTGAGGGTTTTTCAAGGTGGGAGGCAGAGGTTACAGGCAAAGTCATAAAGCAATACATGAAGATTATAGAGTGGTTTGACCTAAAAAGGCAGAACATCTTGAAGCAAGGGGGACCTGCAGGTCATAGGTAGATGCAAAGATCTCTGACTTGTGATGGGTTAAGGAAGGGAAATTTTGTTTAAAACTTTGGGGTCAGCAGAAAAATTAGCTCTCGTCTATGGGCATGACCTCCTCCAGGTCCTTCAGGAAGGAATTTAGAACAAAGTACGCTGGCAAGAGGTCAGTCCTCAGTTCCCCTTACCTGAGGGCTGTGTCAGCAGATCCGTTTGCTGGGGTCTGGGTTTCTAGAAAACATATTGTGGATGTATGCTAAGATACTTTCCTTTTCCCTCCCTCCCTCCCTCCCTCCCTCCATCCTTCCTTCCTTCCTTCCTTCCTTCCTTCCTTCCTTCCTTCTTTCTTTCCTTCCTTCCTTCCTTTCTACAGAGTCTCACTCTTGTCCCCCAGGCTGGAGTGAAGTGGCGTGATCTTGGCTCACTGCAACCTCTGCCTCACAGGCTCAACCTCCTGCCTCAGTGTCCAAAGTAGCTGGGATGACAGGTGTGGGCCACCATGTCAAGTGTTGGTTATAAAAATGCTGTAGAAATAAATGCTCGGTGCCTCAAAGTGAAACCAGCACTCAAGAAAATGTTCTCTCAGCAAAGCAATTTACTTCTGCAGAAGGGTGCCACTTGCGTCAATCAAGATCACAAGAGCACAGAGAACAAAAGAGACCAGAGGGGTTTTATCCTTAAGGCGGTCCCTATTTCTGTGTCACTCCCCTATGGGCGGGGTTCAGACCGCACAATCTCAACTGACCTGTTTGGCTACTCGTACATGTTTTCCTAAATATAGAAGGGGAGTGGGATGTGAGGTACAGAGGTGGAGCGTGTGAGATGTGCAGTTTCAGGGGAACACTGGATACTGGTATCAAAGGGAAGAGAGTGAGTTATTGATTAGAGCTGATGGGAAGGGGTAGGCTGTTCATAGTAACTAGGGGCAAGGAAGAACAAGAAAGTTGAGTTTCAGAACAAAGGATAAGGAAGCTAACAGGCTAAACCTTTTGAAGAGAAACTCAGAAAGATTTGTTATATCTTTCACCTGGTTAAGTTTTGTATTTTTAGTAGAGTTGGGGTTTCACCATGTTGGCCAGGCTGGTCTCAAACTCCTGACCTCAAGTGATCCTCCAGCCTCGGCCTCCCAAAGTGCTGGGATTATAGTCATGAACCACCATGCCCAGCTGATGCTATCTTTAGTTTTTATAGAAAGCCAAGTATCTCATGACTCTAGCTAGCTTCCTTGACTTTTTTTTTTTTTTTTTTTTTTGAGGTGGAGTTTCACTCTTGTTGGCCAGGCTGGAGTACAATAGTGCAATCTTGGCTCACTACAACCTTTGCCTCCTTTGCCTCCTGGGTTCAAGTGATTCTCCTGCCTCAGCCTCCTGAGTAGCTGGGATTACAGGCATGTACTACCATACCCAGCTAATTTTTTTGTATTTTTAGTGGAGACGGGTTCACCATGTTGTCCAGGCTGGGTCTCAAAGTACTGACCTCAGGTGATCTGCCCTCCTGGGCCTCTCAAAGTGCTTGGATTACATGCGTGAGCCTGGACAGCTATTGTTTTAAGTTACTATTACCTTTTTACTTATCAAGTAACTCACTGACTTCTTAGGGCTAGCTAGGTGCCTGGAATTTTCTTTGAAGGAACTCAAGATTTTTCTTTATTTCCATGTTTTACGGGGTCTCAGTTCCCTACAGAGGAAGTGCCTGCTCCATCTCAGTGTTAGAGGCATTTGAACCAGAGCAACTCCATCTTGAGTAGTGGCTGTGTACAATAAGGCTGAGACCTACTGGGTGGCATTCCCAGGAGGTTAAGGCTTTCTTGGTCACAGGATGAGACAGGAGGTCAGCACAAGATACAGGTCATAAAGACCTTTTGGATAAAACAGCATGCGGTAAAGAAGCCGGCCAAATCCCACCAAAACCAAGATGGTGACAAGAGTAACCTTTGGCCATCCTCATGGCTCATTATACGCTAATAATAATACATTAACACATTAAAAGACACTCCACCAGCACCATGACAGTTGACAAATGCCATGGCAATGAGACAGCCAAGTATAAAGGGGTCCCTGGAGAAACTCAGACCACTGTGTGGGTCCTGGGAAAATGGGCTGGAGCCACGGAAGTTCACACCCTTTGCAGCGGGAAGGAGCCTGGCGTCTTCTGTTTCGGGTGGAATCTGGGATTCAGTCTGTGAGGGGGAGACCAGCTAGCAGGGACTCTCACTTTACTGAGACTCCCTGTTTCTCTTTTTTTCCTTTTTGCCCAATAAATTCCATTTTTCTCACTCTTCAAAGTGTCTGTAAGCCTAATCTCTCACAGCCATGTGGCAAGAACCTGGCTTTTATCTGAACTAGAGAAAGTTCTACAACAGCAGTGCCTAGGAATTACCTTATATGGTCTCAAAAGGGGAGAAATCCTCAGTTCTGGGAATTGCCCATCCCTTTCCTGGAAAACTCATGAATAATCCATCCCTTGTTTAGCATATAATCAAGAAATAACTATAAGGGCCTAGCTACTCAGGAGGCTGAAGTGGGAGAATTTCTTGAACCTGGGAAGCAGAGGTTTTAGTGACCTGAGATTATGCCACTACACTCTAGCCTGGGCAGAACAGCAAGACACTGTCTTAAAAATAAATGAATGAATAAATAAATAAATAAATAAATAAATAAATAAATAAATGCACAGGTGCTTAAGCCAGGCATGGTGGCCCACATCTGTAATCCCAGCACTTTGGGAGGCTAAGGTGGGCAGATCACCTGAGGTCAGGAGTTCGAGACCAGCCTGGCCAACATAGTCAAACCAAGTATCTACTAAAAATACAAAAATTTGCCCATGTGGTGGCAGGCACCTGTAGTCCCAGCTACTCAGGAGGCTGAGGCAGGAGAACTGCTTGAACCCAGAAGGCAGAGGTACAATGAGCCAAGATCATGCCACTGCACTCCAGCCTGTGCAACAGAGCAAGACTACGCCTCAAAAAAAATCATAACAGTAATAAATAAGAAATAATTATAAGTCTGCTATAAAGACATATGCACACGTATGTTTATTGCAGCACTAATCACAATAGCAAAGACTTGGTACCAACCCAAATGTCCATCAGTGACAGACTGGATTAAGAAAATGTGGCACATATACACCATGGAATACTATGCAGTCTTAAAAAAGGATGAGTTCGTGTCCTTTGTAGGGACATGGATGCAGCTGGAAACCATCATTCTCAGCACACTGTGGCAAAAACAGAAAACCAAACATCGCATGTTCTCACTCATAGGTGGGAATTGAACAATGAGAAAGGAAGGGGAACATCACACACTGGAGCCTGTCATTGGGTGGGGATGGGGGAGGGATAGCATTAGGAGATATATGTAATGTAAATGATGAGTTAATGGGTACAGCACACTAACATGGCACATGTATACATATGTAACAAACCTGCACATTGTGCACATGTACCCTAGAACTTAAAGTATAATAAAAAATTAAAAATAAATAAATTAATTAAAAAATAAATAACTACAAATATACTCAGTCAAGCAGCCCACATCACTGCTCTGTCTATGGAGTAGCCATTCTTTATTCTTTTACTTTATTAATAAACTTGCTTTCACTTTATTCTATGGATTTCCCCAGAATTCTGTATTGTGCAAGATCCAAAAACCCTGTCTTAGGTTTTGGATCAGGACCGCTTTCTGGTAACAACAGGCTCTGGGACAGAATGTATTCTATGCCTCTCTCTGAGCCTCTGGTGGTTGCTAGAGATCCTTAGAGTTCCTTGTAGATGTGTCACTGCAATTTCTGCCTACATCACATGGTGTTCTGCCTCTGTGTGTGTGTGTGTGTCTGGGTCCAATTTTCCTGTTTTTATAAAAATGCCAGTCATGTTGAATTATAGCCCACCATCATGACCTCACCTTAAGTAATTACAGCTTCAGTGACTCTTACAAAATAAGATCATATTCTGAGATCCTAGCATCAGGGGTCTTTGAACCAGAGCAACTCTATCTTGCATAAGGGCTGGGTAAAATAAGGCTGAAGACTACAGGACTGCATTCCCAGGAGGCTGGGCATTCTAAGACACAGGACGAAATAGGAGGTTGGCAAAAGACATGGGTCATAAAAAACCTTGCTGATAAAATAACTTGCAGTAAGTAAGCCAAAACCCACCAAAACCAAGATGGCCATGAGAGTGACCTCTAGTAGTCCTCTGTGGTACACTGTTACCAGCATCATGACAGTTTACAAATGCCACAGCAATGGGCCTAATGGTAACACTAACCCTAGCCCTAATCCTAACCCTAAACTGAAAAGCAAGGAACCCTCAGTTCGCAGAATTGCCCACTCCTTTTCTGGAAAACTCATGAATAATACACCCTTTGTTTAGCATATAATCAAGAAATAACCATAAAAATGGGCAACCAGCAGACCATGCTGCTGCTCTATGGAATAGCCATTCTTTTATTTCTTTACGTTGTTGATAAACTTGCTTTAACTTTATTGACTCACCCTGAATTTTTTCTTGTACAAGATCCAAGAACACGCTCTTGGCGTCTGGATCCGGACCCCTTTCTGGTAACATGAGGAGTTACAACTTTCACATACGCATTTGCGGGAGCAGGACAGGACTCAGCCTGTAACACAGGTTTCATATATACAGCCTTGACACCCAAACAAAGACAGTGCTGGGGACTCATAACAAAGCATGTTTCAGGAGCCCTTTCCATGGTGAACATATTCCAAACTGAACCCCAAAGCAACTGCATGAACAGCCCTAATTCAGCAGGTTTTACACTTGGTGAGCAATAGAATCACCCAGGGAGCTCGTTAAACTGGCAGATCTAGGCCCCACCCCAAATGTATGGAATTTGAATCTCCTAGGATATGGCTATTTTTAACAAGCCCCCAGGTGATTGTCTTCAGCTGGGACGACTGGCGGCCCACAGCTGTTCTAAGCATGTGGAGTACTCACAGCTGTGTTGAGTTGGCTGTTCTAAGCATCCATGGTCTGCCTTGATGCAGATGTGTTACCAATCTGGTGAATGCTTTGGAGCTTGGATACACCTGGGCCATGGTTTCCTGCACAAGACACATGGGGCACATTTACTTCTTACTTAGGCTAATTTGATTTTTTTTTCTTTTCTTTTCTTTTTATTAAGACATAGTCTCATTCTGTCGCCCAGGCTGGAATGTAGTGGCACAATCTGGGCTCACTGCAACCTCCGCCTCCTTGGTTCAAGTGATTCTCCTGCTTCAGTCTCCTGCGTAGCTAGGATTACAGGTGCGCACCACAATGACCAGCTAATTTTTGTATTTTTAGTAGAGATGGGGTTTCACGATATTGGCCAGGCTGTTCTTGAACTCCTGACCTCAAGTGATCTGCCCGCCACGGCCTCCCAAAGTGATGGGATTACAGGTGTGAGCCACTATACCTGGCCATTAATTGGGTTTTAATTAGCAGCTGCTTTGTAGACCAGAAACCAACATCAGATGAGCATGGGTGAATTCAAAATAAGTGAAAAACAGTTAGATGTGTGAATTAAGCATTGCATGGCTTGTTGAACATGGTGGCTTACTTCTATAATTCCAGCACTTTGGGAGGTCAAGGTGGGAAGATCCCTTAAAACCAGGACTTTGAGACCAGCTTGGGTAACATAGTGAGACCCTGTCTTTATAAACAAATTAAAAATTAACCGAGTGTGGTTGCATGCGCCGGTAGTCCCAGCTGTTCAGGAGGCTGAGGTGAAAGGATCACATGAGTCCAGGAGTTGGAGGCTGCAGTGAGCCATAATAATCCCACTGCACTCCAGCCTGGGCAACAGAGCAAAACGCTGACTCTAAAATAATAATAATAATGATAAGTAAATAAATAAATAAATAATTGTGCAGGCTTTAAAACTTCCCATTTGCATGATGTGGTGTTAAAACCTGCTTTTGAGCCCAGCCATGGTGGCTCATACCTGTAATCGCAGTGCTTTGGGAGGCCGATATGGAAGGATGTCTTGAGGCCAAGAGTTTGAAGCCAGCCTGGGCAGTATATCAAGAACTTGTCTCTATTGATGATGATGATGATGATGATAATAATAATAATAACCTGCTTCTGATTGTTGTTTTGGAGTTGAAAAGATTGATCTCTGGCTGGTCATAACGGCTTATGCCTGTAATGTCAGCATCTTGAAAGGCCAAAGCAGGAGGATCGCTTGAGCCCAGGAATTCAAGACCAGCTTGGGCAACACTATGAAATCCCATTTCTGCCAAAAAATAAAAGATAAAGAAATTACAAAACTTAGCTGGGCATAGTGGCACTCCTGTAGTCTCAGTTAGGAGGCTGAGTTAGGAGGATTTCCTGAGCCCAGGAGATTAAGGCTTCAGTAAGCTGAGGTCGTGCCATTGCACTCTAGCCTAGAAAAGAGAAGGAGACTTTGTCTCAAAAATAAATGAATGAATGAATAAATAAATAAATAAATAAGTAAATAAATAAATAAATGAAAAGTTTGGTCTCCATGTGATCTACACCATTCACTGGGTGTGACATTCATAAGTTGTATGAGTATTATTTTCCCATGTTATAAATAACATGAGAATAATGGTCCCTGATGTGAGGGAGGTTGAACCCACAAAAGCGCAACATTCCTTTAAAGCACTGAAGGCTTTGTGAACAGCAGATTGCTTCATATCTTTGGTTCTTTCCCATGCATCCTGCATCCCTTCTCTATCTGAGAAAATCAATGAGATTACTGGTTCTGAGAAGAGGCACTAATTTTGAGTCTCTGTAATGCAATGCAGGATGTACCCCAGCTCACTTCCCATTGCCAGCTCTTTCTCAGACCCAGTTCTGTCTTCCATAATCATGAGAAAAGGCAAACAGACAATCATGGATGTACAGACACAGCAATAGAAACACAGGCATGTTGAAGGTTTTGCCTAGCTTCTGGCTCTCCAAGTTATATTTTACATAAGCATAGGCCAATGCCTCCTGTTCCAGCAGCTCTGCACACACACCTGCAAACAGCTTTCTCCTGGCATCAGCAAGCCCTTTGCAGCATCATGAAAAAACCTACCCTGAGGCAGAGAGCAGGTAGGAATGTCCTTCTTGTCACAAAATCTGCTCACAGCTGGTGCCTATGTCTTTTTTTGCTAATCTGTATTTGACCTACTTCACTGGCATCTTTCTCCTCTCCCTCCCTCTCTCCCTCCCTGCTTTCTTTCTTTCTTTCTTTTTTGAGGTGGAGTTTCACTCTTGCTGCCCAGGCTGGAGTACAATCGCTTGATCTCGGCTCACTGCAACCTCTGCCTCATGGGTTCAAGCCATTCTCCTGCCTCACCCTCTTGAGTAGCTGGGATTACAGGTGTGCACCACCATACCCGGCTAATTTTTCCATTTTTAGTAGGGATGGGGTTTCACCATGTTGGTCAGGCTGGTCTAAAACTCCTGACCTTAGGTAATTTACCTGCCCCAGCCTCCCGAAGTGCTGGGATTATAGGCTTGAGTCACCATGTCTGGCCTTCACTTGCATCTTTCTATTCTACCTCTCATTACTGAGTGAGTCTGACCCCAGCATTGGTGCCTGTGGTTCACCTAATCTTTTTGTAAACTAAATCTTTTTTTTACAAATCTTTTTGTAACTAGTTCAGGTGTGGTGGCTCATGCCTATAATTCCAACACTTTGGGAAGCCAAGGCGGTGAATATGCTGAGCTCAGGAGTTCGAGACCAGCCTGGGCAACATGGTGAAGCTCTATCTCTACCAAAAATACAAAAATTAGGCATGGTGGTGTGTGCCTGTGGTCCCAGCTACTCAGGAGGCCAAGGTTTGAGGATTGCTTGGACCCGGGTGATGGAGATTGTAGTGAGCTGTGATTTTACCACTGTACTTCAACATAGGTGACAGAGCAAAACCCTATCTCAAAACAAATCTTTTAATGAATTTACGGGGCATAAGAAGTACAGTTTTGTTATGTAGATATATTGCATAGTGATGAAGTCGGGGCTACTAAGAGCCCAGATGGATTCACTGAAGTATCCACCACCCAAATAGCAAATGTTGTACCCATTAAATAATTTCTCATCTCTCACTCTTCTCCAACACTTTCAAGTCTCCAGTGTGTGTTATTTCTATCTGTATGTCCATCTGGAGTCATTGTTTAGCTCCCACCTATATGAGAGAAATTGTGGTATTTGACTTTCTGTTTTTGAGTTATTTCACATAAGATAGTGGCCCCCAGTTCTATTCATGTTGCTGCAAAAAAACATGATTTCATTCTTTATCATGGCTGCATAGTATTCCATGGTGTTTTGCTGTGTGTGTGTGTGTGTGAGCATGTGTAGCACATTTTGTTTATCCAATCAACCTTTGGTGGACACTTAGATTGATTCCTTGTCTTTGCTATTCTGTATGGTACTGCAATGAACATACAAGTGTATTTATCTTTTTGACAGAAAGATTTATTTTCTTTCAGATAAATATCCAGTAGTGGGATTGCTGGATCAAATGGTGGTTCTATTTTTAGTTTTGTGTGCATGTGTGTGTGTGTGTGTGTATCTGTCTGTCTGTCTGTTTGAGGCAAGGTGTTCCTATGTTGCCCAGGCTGGAGTACAGTGGTGTGATAATTGCTCACTGCAGATTTGACCTCCTGGACTCAAGGCATCCTTCCACCTCAGCCTCCTAAGTAGCTGGGACTACAGACACCTACTACCATGCTTGGTTAATTTTTGTGTTTTTAGTAGAGAAGGGGTTTCACCATATTGGTCAGGCTGATCTCAAATTCCTGACCTCAGGTGATCCACCCACCTCTGCCTTCTGAGACAGGAGAATCACTTGAACCTGTGAGGTGGAGATTGCAGTGTTCCGAGATTGCACCACTCACTCCAACCTGAATGACTGAATGACAGAGTGAGACTCCAACTCAAAAAAAAAAAAAAAAGATTAAGAAAAAAGGAAAAGGAAAAAAAAAAAAAGAAAAATGTTCACCGAATGTTTTACAGACCATCCCACTCTCTGTGGACTGTGCCTGCCCTCAGGTCTTCTGCATCTCTTAGTCTTGTTGAATACTGGATGTACTTCTCATTTATCTCCCCTGTGACATACAGCTTAGCACAAAATGAAAGGAACAATTTTGTGAGTACCATTTCTTAGGTGCCTCATGTGGGTGGAATCCTGCAGCATTTGTCTTTCTGTGCTTAGCTTCCTTCTCTCAGCACAAGGTTCTCATGGTTTAGTCATGTGGTTGCATTTCGTAGGATTTCCATTTATTTATTTATTTATTTATTCATTCATTCATTCATTCATTCATTTGAGATGGAGTGTTGCTCTATTCCTCAGGCTGAAGTAAAGTGGCACGATCTCGGCTCACTACAACCTCCACCTGCCAGGTTCAAGTGATTCTCCTGCCTCACCCTCCTGAGTAGCTGGGATAATGGACATGCGCCACCATACTGAGCTAATTTTTTTTGTATTTTTTGCAGAGATCGCGTTTGGTCATGTTGGTCAGGTTGGTCTCGAACTCCTGACCTCCCTATTCATCAGAATTTACGATTTTCAGATAGGTTCAACATTACTCTCATTTATTTGGATTAGAGCAATTATTCACCACTGGGGGTGATTTTGCCCCCAGGAGACTTCTGTCAATGTCTGGAAACATTTTGATTGTCACAACTATGGAAGGGGGCACTGCTACCTGAATCTGGTGGGTAGATCTCAAAGACGCTGGTCAAAAGAATAATAAGGGGGCTAGTGTGCCCAGGACCGCCGCACCACAGAGACCCCCAACAACCCCAAATGTCCACAGTGCTGAGGTTGTGAGACCTTGGATTATGAGACAGTGATTTCACATGCAGGAAAGTTAGTGCCACATGTAAGGAGACAAGCTGTCCAAAATTCCTCTGTGCTCACTTCTCTTGGCTAAGTGTTCTTTTTTCTATCTTCTTGTCAGGAGATAAAAATATTTGGGTAATTTTCTCTATTACTTGCCAGAGAGAGTAAATGTAGACAATGGTTAAATCATAAAATGCCTTTTAAAAATTTTATTTTATTTTTGTGACACAATCTTTCTCTGTCACCCAGGCTGGAGTATAGTGGCCCAATCTCACCTCACTGCAACCTCCACCTCCCAGATTCAAGTGATTCTCCTGCCTCAGCCTCCTGAGTAGCTGGGACTACAGGTACACCACCACGACTGGCTACTTTTTTGTATTTTTAGTAGAGACAGGGTTTCAGCATTTTGGCCAGGCTGGTCTTGAACTCCTGGACTCAAGTGATCCACTGACCTGGGCCTCCCAAAATGTTAAGATTACTGGTATGAGCCACTGCACCCAGCCAGAAAATGTCTTTTAAATGGAAAATAAAAAATAGTCAAAATTCTAATCTTATTTTTTTTAGTATCAGGGGAGACTTAAGTATATGAATTATTAAGTTTACACCATTTATATATATGTATGTATATATGTATGTGTATACACATATATATTTTGCTTGATTTTAAAGAATTTGTTTTAGAGACAGAGTCTTGCTCTGTCACCCAGGCTGGAGTGCAATGGCCCAATCTCGGCTCACTGCAACCTCTGCCTCCCGGGTTCATGCCATTCTCCTGCCTCAGCCTCCCAAGCAGCTGGGACTACAAGTGTGCACCACCACACCTGCCTAACTCCTTGTATTCCTAGTAGAGACAGAGTTTCACTGTGTTAGCTAGGATGGTCTCGGTCTCCTGGCCTTGTGATCTGCCTGCCTCAGCCTCCCAAAGTGCTGGGATTACAGGCATGAGCCACTGCGCCCGGCCAATTTTAAAGAATTTTATGTGACTCAAACATCCAGGATGTATTTTAGAAAACGGCTTTTCAGATATGTCTTGTAATATTGGTAAGTGTGTCCAGAGTAAATCTCATGAGTGTATTTCATATGTGAAAATAAATGACCATGTTCACTTAAAGCAATCATAGAATATCTAGGAAATGATTGAGCGACTACCAGGGGACCAGCCATCTCAGGAAAATTAAGAAGATAAAGACTAAACTCTGTGTTAAATTAATAAGAAATATCAATTCCATCTTTATTTTTCAGACAGAGTCTCACTCTTTCGCCAGGCTGGAGTACAGTGGCACTATCACAGCTCATTGCAATCTGTGCCTCCTGGATTCGAGAGATTCTCATGCCTCAGCTTTCCAAGGAGGTGGGATTACAGGTGTGCACCAACACACCCAGCTAATTTTTGCAGTTTAAGTAGAGACGGGGTTTTGGCATGTTGGCCAGATTGGTCTTGAACATCTGACCTCAAGTCATCTGATCTCCTTGCCCTTCCAAAGTGGTGGGAATACAGGCATGAGTCACCATGCCCTCCATTCCATTTTATTAAGTCAAAGAAGGAGTATTCATTGTGTCTGCCAATTCCATATTTATACCACTTGCCTCATTTGCTCCTGTCTTATGGCCAGGTGGAGGGACTCACGCCTGTCATCTGAACACTTTGGGAGGCAGAGGTGTGAGAATTGCTTGAGCCCAAGCATTCAAATCCAGCCTGGGCAACACAGCGAGATTCCAATTCTACAAAAAGAAAGTTGTTTTTTTGTTTTTTTTTTTTTAAATTAGCCAGGTGTGGTAGTGAGTGCCAGTAGTCCCAGCTACTTGGGAGGCTGACCCTTGGAAGTTAAGGTTGCGGTGAGCTGAGATTACACCATTGCTCGCTAGCCTATATAAAAACTATATATGGCTCTATTTGCCTTTTAATTGGTCTCTTTTATTTATCTATTTATTTTTATTTTTAGAGATTAGGTTTTGCTCTGTTGCCCATGCTGCAGTGCAATGGTGCCATCATAGCTCACTGCAGCCTCAAACTTTTGGGCTCGAGAAATCCTTCCACATTAGCCTCCCTGGTAGCTGTGATTACAGGTGCACCGTCATGGCAGCTAATTTTTCTATTTTTTGTAGAGATGGGGTCTTTTTATGTTGCCCGGGCTGGTCTTGAACTGCTGCCTTCAGGCAATTCTCCCTCTCAAAGTGCTGGGACTGTAGGTTCATGCCACCATGCCTGGCTAATTTCATCTTTAAAAACTTGTTTTTCTCCCAAAGATCTGTACCAAGCCCATTAGTAAGAATGTAGCTTATTTATAACAGGCATGAGTTTCTCAGAAGGAAAAGCTTGCAATATATCAACTCTCTTATTTTTCTTTCAAAGTAGAAATCAATCCAGCTCTCATCACAGTTAATGAAAAATGTCAGGTCAGGTGTGGTGGCTCACACCTGTAGTCCTAGCACTTTGGGAGGCCGAGGCAGGTGGATCACCTGAGGTCAGGAGTTCAAGACCAGCCTGGCCAACATGGTAAAACCCCCTCTCTTCTAAAAATATAAAAATTAGCTGGGCGTGGTGGCGTGCACCTATAATCCTAGCGACCCAGGAGGCTGAGGCAGGAGAATTGCTTGAACCCAGGAGGCCAAGGTTGCGGTGAGACAAGATTGTGCCATTGCACTTCAGCCTGGGTGACACAGTGAGACTCTGTCTCAGAAAAAAAGAAAAAGAAAAATGTAAGTAACACTTCCCTGCATGGAAAGACAAAAGGCAAAGTTTATACTATTAAATTATTATTCATTAGTGCAGCAAGAAATGGAGTTTATTAACCAAACAATTTTGTCCAGTCCTTTTCTTGATTCTATTTTCAGGAACTTTATTTATTTATTTATTTATTTATTTATTTATTAATTATTATTTTTTAGATGGAGTCTCACTCTGTCCCCCAGGCTGGAGTGTAATGGCACGATCTCAGCTCACTGCAACCTCCGCCTCCTGGGTTCAAGCAATTCTCATGCCTCAGCCTCCCAAGTAGCTGGGATTACATGCACCTGACACCATGCCCAGCTCATTTGTGTATTTTTAGTAGAGATGGGGTTTTACCATGTTGGCCAGGCTGGTCTTGAACTGCTGACCTCAAATTATCCACCCACCTCAGCCTCGCAAAGTGCTGAGATTATAAGAATGAGCCATCATGTCCAGCCCTTGTTTTAATTTTTAACTTAAAACATTTTTTTAGAAAGGGTCTTGCTCTGCCACCCAGGCTGAAGTACAGCACTGTGGTCATAGGTCATTGCGATCCTCACAAGCTGAAGCGATCCTCCCACATCTGCTTCCCAAATAGCTGGGACTACAGACATGTGCCACCATGCCTAGTTAATTTTTGAAGTTTTTATAGAAACAGGGTCTTGCTACATTGCCTAGACAGTTTTTGAACTCCTGGACTCAAGCAATCCTCCTACCTCAACCTCCTAAAGTGTTAGGATTACAGGAGTGAGCCACCTTGCCTGGCCTCAGCAACGTTTATTGTAATTTTCCCAAACTTGCGTAGCAAGCAGAGGAAGAGAGGGATTACTGGGTATGGAAAAACACAGACCCCTTTGGTCCTATAAACCTATCTCAAGTATCCCAGGTAGGGTGGGATACTCAAGCCTATGCCACAGAGACTCAGAAGAACAAATGCCCCACCATACGACCCCCAAGCCCTGCAGCCATCCAACAATGCCCCTGAGAAAATAACACTGCCTCCCTTTTTCATGACCAATTTCAAGCAACACTGAGGAGTGAGGTGCTGTCTTTGTTTAGGTCCTATTGTTAGATGCAGATGCAGTTCTAGAAAAGACTTTGAGCACAAGAAAATTGGTAGCAACGGCTCTAGGTGAGGTCAGAGTTTGGAGGTGGACATCCTGTGGCAACTTCATACCTTACCTTGGGTAAAGGGCATTCCAGAGCCTTCCTGCAAGCAGTAGCAGCAGCCTAGAATGTGATACTGAGACCTAGGTAAGTCCTTGACCCAACCTCTTCATTGAATAAAGAGAAATGCAAAGTTTTGTTCCTGGAAGGACCTGCAAAAAAAATAAATAAATAAAAATAAAAAAAATAAAAAGAGACAGAGAAAGAGAGACAGAGAAAAAGAAAGAAAAGAAAAAAATGAAAGCTACAAAACTACTAAAGGTATAATAATATTTTAAAATTTTTATTTTGCTATAGATTGGGTCTCTGGGTCTCCCTCTCCTGGTCTCAAGCAAACCTCTTACCTGAGCCTCCCAAAGTGCTGGGATTATAGGCATGACCCATTGTGTCTAGGTGAAAACAAATTTTTTGAATGTTTTCAATGTGCAAAGAATCAATTCTGTGTTTCTGAAGTGATAGAACGAAATGGAAGGTCTACAGATGCATAACCAGAAATAGGCTGCTTGTTTACAATAGTGTTGCCAGTAGTATCAGTACTTAAAACATTTTTACATTTTATTTATTTATTTTGATTGACAAATAATAAATGTACCTATTCATGGGGTGTATGTTTTGATACATATACTGTATAGTGATCAGATCAGGGTAATTAGCTTATCCATCATCTCAAACATTTATTACTTCTTTGTTCTAGGAAGATTTGATATCCTCCTAGACAGTTGAAACTATATAATACGTGTATAAAACACACGTATATGGAGACAGGGTCTCATTCTGTCGCCCAGACTGGAGTGCAATCTCAGCTCACTGCAACCTCCACCTCCCAGGTTTAACTGATCCTCCTATCTCGGTCTTCCAAATAGCTGGGACTACAAGCATGTGCCACCACGCCTGGCTTATTTTTCTATTTTTAGTAGACACGGGTTTTCACCATGTCAGCCACACTGGTCTGGAACTCCTGACCTCAAATGACCCACCTGCCTTGGCCTCTCAAAGTGCTGGGATTATGGGAGTGAGCCATGGAGCCTGGCATATATATATACACACACACGTATATGCACACACACGTATACATACATACACATATATATACACAAATATGCACACACACACATACATAATTTTTTTTTGAGACAGGGTCTCTCTCTGTCACCCAGGCTGGAGTGCAGTGGTGTCATCACAACCACTGCAGCCTCAACTTCCCAGACTCAAGGAATCCTCCCACCTCAGCTTCTTGAGTAGCTGATACTACAGACATAAGCCACCATGCCCAACTAATTTTGTATTTTTTGTAAAGACAGGGTTTCATCTTATTTCTCAGACTGGTCCGAAACTCCTGCCCTCAAGCAATCCTCCTACCTTGGCCTCCCAAAATGTTAGGATTACAGGTGTAAGCCATTTCACCTGGCCTATATCATTTTTAACTCCAGTTATCATGTAGTGCTATAGAACTCTAGAATGTATTCCTTCTATTTAGCTGTAATTTTCTTAGACAAGATGGCATGAAAATGATATCACTGTAATCCCTAAAAACCAACAAGGAATGAGGTTTCAGAGTCACAGGGGACCTCCAGAGGAAAAACGTCAGGGGCAGAATTTACTAACTGTTGCTGTGCCAAGAGTATAGTCTCTGCTCACCTGGCTCTCTGCCATCATGGAGAACCATTATATTTGCATTAGTAATTATGGTTTTATCAGAGGAGGATATGTGTTTCCTTCAAGAGGTAGGTGTGAAATATTAGGTTGGTGCAAAAGTAATCACTGCTTTTCCCATTACTTTATTAATTTGTGTGTGTGTGTGTGTCTCTCTCTGTGTGTGTGTGTGATGGAGTCTCACTCTATCACCTAGACTGGAATGCAGTGGCTTGACCTTGGCTCACTGCAACCTCCTGGGTTCAAGCGATTCTCCTGCTTCAGCCTCTGGAGTTGCTGAGATTATAGGTATGCGCCACGACATCTGGCTGATTTTTGTATTTTTAGTAGAGACAGGTTTTCTCCATGTTTGAACATCACAGGTAATGTTGTACTCAAAGAATAATATTAATGATATGTATTGAAGTGAGTCAGTAAGAAAGATGACTTAGGAGTGAATTCACCATGGTTGGCTGCAGTAGCTCACACC
The DNA here is from genome assembly GCF_008728515.1 of Papio anubis. Lineage (NCBI taxonomy): Eukaryota > Metazoa > Chordata > Mammalia > Primates > Cercopithecidae > Papio > Papio anubis. The sequence continues at coordinate 46,461 of NC_044997.1, forward strand.
TGTAATCCCAGCACTTTGGGAGGCTGAGGCAGGAGGATCGCTTGAGCCTAGCAGTTTGTGACACCTGCCTGGGCAACATATCAAGACCCCATCTCCACACACACAAAAAATTTAATTAGCTGGATGTGGTGGCACTTGCCTATAATCCCACAATTTGGGAAACTGAGATGGGAGGATCACTTGAGGCCAGGAGTTTGAGGTCAGCCAGGGCAACATAGTGAAACCCCATCTCTATTTAAAAAGAAAAAGATTATGGACACCCATCACTGTGTTTTGTAATATGTTAATGAGAGATCCTTCAAATATTTAGATCCCTATAATGTCAGTGTGGGAAAGCAAAGAAGTGTGTGAAAACTCTTAACCAAATCTTCTGTTTCCTATAATATACAACACTGGCCTTGTTATTTGGAATTCACTTGAGTCAGATTCTTATTTATTTATTTATTATTTTGAAGACGTGGAGTCTTGTTCTGTCACCCAGGTTAAAGGGCAGTGGTGTGATTATGGCTCACTGCAGCCTCAAACTCCTAGGCTCAAGTGACTCTGCCACCTTGACCTCCCAAGTATGTTGGGATTACTGGTGCATGCTACCATGTCTCCAATAGGCTGGAGTGCAATGGTGTGATCTTGTTCACTGCAATGTCTGCTCCCCAGGTTCAGTTCAAGCAATTCACCTGCCTCAGCCTCCTTAGTAGCTGCGATTACAGATGCTTGCCACTACGCCCAGCTAATTTTTGTATTTTTAGTAGAGATGGGATTTCCCCATGTTGGCCAGGCAGGTCTGGAACTCCTGACCTCAGGTGATCCACCCATCTTGGCCTCCCAAAGTGCTGGAATTACAGGTGTGAGCCACTGAGCTCAGACAAGATGTTATATATACACACACACACACACACACCCCATGGAATACTATGCAGCTGTAAAAAAGAATGAAATGATACATTTTGCAGCAACAGGGATTGAAGTAGAGGCCATTATCTTAAGTAAAATTACTCAGAAACAGAAGATCTACACTTGTACCTTCTCAATATATAAAAATGAAAAAATAAAAAATAAAATGAGAACAAAAAATATTTTATATCAGCATATATAGAAATATTTTATGTATCATTTATGCAAAATATATTATATGTCATATATTATATATGCATACTTAGCTACACATACATATACACAAGTATATAACATATCTAACTCAGTATATATAACATATAGTGGATATATGTACACTATATAAACACACATACATACACAAACACACACATACAGTATACATGCTTAAAGAGTGTTCAGCTCCCTTCAGAGATGGTAGATTTTTTTTTTTTTTCAGTCAGGATCTCATTCTCTTGCCCAGGCTGGAGGGCAGTGGCGCAGTCATAGCTCACTGCAGCCTCGACCTCCTGGGCTCAAGGCATCCTTGTGCCTTTGCCTCTGTGCTGGGATTATAGGTGTGCACCACCACACCTGGCTAGTTAAAAAACTTATTTTTGATAGAGATGGGAGGTGTGTTCCAATGTTGCCCAGACTGGTCTCAAACCCCAGTGCCTCCCAAAGTGTGAGATCACAGGTGTGAGCCTCTGCACTCAGCCAGATGGTACAATTTTGATTCTCCTCATATTTAACAACACCTGCACCTATCATTGTATTGAATTTATAGCTCATTTTGGGTTAGGGTCAGGGACTTATTCCTTCGGAATGGCAGAGTTCAGCATTCCTGACTCCACTGCAAAATTAATGCCACTTCATTAGGCGATAATGACCCTTTCATGCCTAACTTACAGGATTTTCCTTTTTGTCTCTTAAGTACTAGGCTGTGGTTTCTCAAGGATTTTTATGATCCTTCCAGATGAAAGCTGCTTTGTCAAGCAAGGTGTTGAGAAACGTGCAGGGTCTGTTTCTAAGAAGAGGTAGCTATGTGTTCAAGTTCAGAGTGGGATCGGTGGAGTCAAACTAACAAGCAGCCCAAGCAGAGTTTGACGCTGCAAATCTGCGCCACGTTATTCTTCCTGCGCGCAATCTGCAGGCAAAGACATCTGCTTAATTGGGTGTGAAACCCGGGCCTTGATTAAAAGGACTTTATGAGGCCGCAGCCTTGCATTTCCAAGGTCAGGCCCTAGTGGAGAGGGCGCGCGTTCCGCGGGGTGACACGAACTTTTCCTGAGTGCGCGTTCCTGGCTGTCCCTTAACCCCTCAGCCAGGCAGGGCTTGGCAGGGCCGTTTCCTGTCCTAACCAGGGTCAAGGGATTGCACAGCTTGCTGGTGAAGCTTGCTTGGCAGGGCCGTGACTTGTCCTAACCAGGTTCAGGGAATGGCGGGGGCCTGCTGGTGTCGCGTATGTTTTGCATTCCAGCTCTGGATTTTGCAAAGCATAGAGAGCGGGTGTCACCCCTGGGGGGATATGCCACCCACAAAATGCAGGTGGAGGCTGGGGCGAGGCTGGCAGCTAGGGGCCAGAAATCCAAAGCCTGAACCGAGTTCAAACTTCCTGACTCCCACTCACTGTTAGCTGCACAAGGATGGCTCGGCCTGGTCCCCTTAAAAATGTGTCCGTTCTGACTTACAGGCCGCTTTGCCTCTCGGAAGGCCCCCCTGACCTGCGGACTGAGGGTCTGGAGACCCTTCCAGTCTCAGAATCGCTGAGATCCCTCAAAACAAAAGACGTTTGCAGTTTGACCCCTTGCTGCTCAAAGTGTAGTCGGCTTGACAGCATGGAGCTGCTTAGTGAGGTCCAGGCGCCCAGTGTCCAGGCCATGCCAGGCCTGCAAGTTAAGAAGTGTCTGCATTTCCCTGGGGAAAGTGGTGACCAAATGTCTAGCTATATTTGCATTGCAAATCCACACGGATAGAGTTTTTTTAGAAATAAATTATATGTTCTACTATTGTCTAGACCCACACTTAAGCCAGGAAAATAAAAACAACTTTAGTTTCTGGGGTAGTGTCGTCTCTGCTGGTCTTCTTCTTTTTTTTTTTTAAATACTTTTTAAGTTCTAGGGTACATGTGCATAGCGTGCAGGTTTGTTACATATATGTATGCTTGTGCCATGTTGGTGTGCTGCGGCCATCAACTCGTCAGCACCCATCAACTCGTCATTTACATCGGGTGTAACTCCCAATGCCATCCTTCCCCCTCCCCCCTCCCGTGATAGGCCCCGGTGTGTGATGTTCCCCTTCCCGAGTCCAGGTGATCTCATTGTTGGTTCCCACCCATGGTGAGAACATGCACGATTGTTTGGATCTTTTTCACCGATTTCTTGCGATGGTTTGCTGAAACTTAATTGGTCACTGTTTGAAGCGGCTCCAGCGACAATGATAAAGAATTGTGCAGTGAACAGGCGTCTGCACAATTCTTTTTCGGGTTGTCGCTGGAGCGTTTCAAACAGTGACCAATTAAATTTCACGCGCTACATTTGTTCGGGAGATCTCTCAAATCTGTCTCTCCTGAGTTATTTAATGAAATGTTTATTTGGAAAGAATTCTTGATCCACAGGAAGCTGCAAAGAAACGCACCGGGTCGCGCCCACCCTTCCTCTCCCCTTCCAATTAGAAATCTGGAATCACCAGGCCTATAGCGACACCAGGCCGCTGACCTTGTCCCCCAGACCCAGCAGCCCCTCTCGGGGATCCGCGCGCAGCGCGCGTCTTGAGTAGCCAGGTTAATTCGAGTCCCACTCCTCACCAAACGCCAATTGCAGGTTTTATTTGTGAACTTCACTTTTGCTGAGCAACGCGCTCCCAGTCCCCGGGCCCTCCAGCCTCCCCCCTCTCGCCTCCCGCCTCCCCATCTTCTGGGCTTGGGTACAGCGACGCGGATGACCGGCCAGTGCGTCCCCAGGGAGAAGTCAGCCTGGGTCCCACCCCAGGGTCACCCCAGGCGCGGAGGGGGCGTGGGCACCTCCCCAGAGCCGCCCCTGCTCTAGACGGCTGGAGTCGCCCGCACGCCCACGTCTCCGGCTACTGAGATGGGGTAGCGGCGGCTGCGGAGCCTGCGCGAAGGTGACGCCCCTAGCCCCGCGGCCCGGTGGGGGCGGGGAGAGGCGTGACCACGCCCAGGCTGCTTCTGCCCGCCCCATCAGCGCGTACGCGGCTACCGAGGTGGAGCAGGCGGCTGGCGCGAGACCAGGAATACTCAGGAGCCCCTGGCTCGCGCCCCCAGAGCCAGGGCCGCGGCCCCCGCCTTTCCCGCAGCCTTCTGGCATTCGGTGCCGGCCCCGCGAGGCCAGCGGCTGCTCCCTCCGGGGCCGTTGCTGTTTGTGCAGTGAGCGCCGCCCCACCATTGTCCCGGTGGCTCTGTCAACAGCGCCGGGCCGCGCACCAGGAGGCTAGGGCGCGCGTGGGGAGCCTGCGTTGATGCTGTCGCCGCGCGGCCCTCCTAGGCTGCGTCCCGGGAAGCCCGGCTACCCGAGCACTCCGGCCTGGCCCGGCGCCCCGGACCTGAGTGCGTTCCCATGGAGGCGCCCGGGTTGGGCTAGGAGGCCGCGGCGGCGAACATCGCCCGAGAGGTGGCGGAGGAGACCCCCGACTGGGTGCCCGCGCTCTGCCCTAGCTCCGAGGCGCGGTCGCTGGAGCTGCCTGCCTACTGCCTGCAGGACTTCGACACGCTGGTCACCATGGGTGAGCGAGTGCGCGCGGAGACTTGGCCCATAGGGGCGCGCGGCGCGGCCGGGACGCTGTAGTCGGACAAAGGGCCCCGGGTGCTGGCCTCCTGGGTAGGGCCCTACCCCGCCGCTCTGGCTCAGGGTCCCCGCGCGGGGTTGCCCCTGCCACTGGGTCTCCCAGAGGGCCACTCAGAGAACTGGAGCGCACCCACATCCCCAGCCCCGGCGAGTCCCCCAGACCGGCCCAGCCGGGTGCGTTCCCTGGAACACCGACGACTCCTGTCTGAGACCACCCTGCATCCACCGCACACACAGCAGTCTGGGGCTGGGTGGTCCAACGTCACCAAACTTCCTGTGGGTCCCCTCGCCTCGGCAACCTCGTGCGCCTCCCATACGGCGGCTCCAGGGTCTCGGGCGCGAGTTCTGAAGGCCCCTGCGGGCCTCCTCCAGGCCAGCCTTCCTGTTTGCCTAGTGGCAGGGTCCTCGGCGGGGAGTGTACAGGTTTCTCCACGGGCTGCGGGAGCAACTGGGCTCCAGGGAACAGGTATTCCGTGGCTTTGTGGGGATGGGAACGGCGGAGTTGGGAAAGGATCCTAACATGTCCTGACACTGCCTGTGCTTTTCGTCTTGTTCGTCTCAAGTGGATAATTATTGTATTGGGCGCTTTCTTCGTTTCCTTTGTCCTTTGTCTTTGAACTTAACCCCGAATGGGCAGCTTGACAGATTTCGAGTTCTCGGTGCGCTTGGATCTGGACACGCGCTGGTTTATGGGACAGCCCTGAGTGGGTCGGAATATCCCAACCGAACATGGGAGCTGAGTTTAAACAGTTGTCACCAGCCCGCCTGTGCCTCTTAGGGACTCTGTGTGGCTAAGTGGGGTGTTGGTTGTCAAGAAAATAAACGGGAGAACAGAGGGGGTGTCCTGGGTGTGTTGGTGAGGCGGGGGCTCTCAGGCCCTCTAACTCCTGTTTGTCCTCTCATTTTGGAAAGGAGGAAGCTGGGCTGGGAATCCCAAGGGCTCAAGGTCATACCTTATGGCATAGGAAGACCCGCGGGCATAGCCAGTGGGCCTTCAGAACCGCTGAGGAAGAGGGGACTTAGCTTCCTTCAGTGAGTTCTTTGCCACTTAGACCTTGAAGGAAGGGCCCACGAATAAAGCCTGAGTTTGGAAAGACAGTGTGGGACGAGGCCCTCTCTCTCGCTCCCTCCCTCCTCTTATCTCATTCTCTATCTCTTTCTCTGTTTTTCTTCTCTCTCCCTTTCTGTGACCCTGTTCGTGTATTTGCATTTCTCCTCCTCTGTCTATGCCTCTCTCCCTGTCCCCTTACTGTCTTGGTCTCTCTGCTCTGTTTCTGACTCCCTCCCTTCTCTCTCTCTGCTTTCCCTCTTCTCCTGGTCCCCCCCGGAAGGCTGTCGTGTTAATCTTAATGCTGTGTGTGTTTTGCGGGGAGGAAGGGTGGGGCAGGAACCCTGACTGCTTCAGCTGCCACAATCGGTGGAAATACACCTCGACAATGGAAAATTGATGAGATCCAGCCTTTCCTTGGCACTCAGCACCGGAGTTTGTCATTCTTTGGGGCACCCACATGGGTCTCTTGGGAAGGGTGGAGCTGGAGCTGGAGGCCGGGGCAGAGAGCAGGATGCGGGCCCCAGGGCGGCAGAGGTGAGGAGCTCTGGTGTGACAGGGGGCCACTCAGTTTGACATCAAGTTAGCTTAGGGTGCCCAGCGGGTAACCTCATTTTAAAAAATAGAGTGTCATTTCCTCTGGGGACCAAGCTGGCTGGGCGGGGAGGTCAGCTGTTTTTTTTTCAGTCCAGTCAGTGCTCTCTTAATGAGGATGATGCTCCTTTCTCAAGTATAACTTCCGGTGGGCTCCAAGGGTGTGACAGGAGAGGTAGGTATCCCATATTCATTGGACAGCAGGGGACCAGGACCCGGGGGGTGTGTGTGTGTGTGTGTGTGTGTATGTGTGTGTGTCTGGAACAGTCTCTCATGACAGCTTCACAGCTACCAAAGCTGTGACATTAACTGCAGCATTTTATCCGAGCCCGTTTCTTTATTGTTGATTAAAGAGCAGTCTAAGTGTGATTCACGTAGAAGAATTAGAATAAATTCTAAAATATACTAAGCGTTGTAGAGCCTTCACGATTGTATCTCTGAGCCACAATCTACAGCAGCTTTGGACTCTTTTCCAAGGCTTGATGAAGAGTGAGGAACGAGCTCGAGTCTCAGTCTGGAGTTGACACCCAGTCTGGCTGGGTGTGACCTCGCTTCATCCTAGGCTGTCCCTGCAGGAACATAAGTTTGCTTTTCAGTGCTCTTTTCCACTCATTCCTAATCTCTCAGGCCCCAAACAAGCACCCCCAGGAGTACTGAACTTTTTGGGGGGTGGGCGGAGGGGATCTGTATGCAGATTGCCAGTTGAACAATCCTATTTTCTATGACTTAAAGCCAATCACAGGCTGGGTGTGGTGGCTCATGCCTGTAGTCCCAGCACTTTGGGAGGCCGAGGCAGGCAGATCTCTTGCGCTCAGGAGTTCCAGACCAGCCAGGCCAACATGGCAAAACCCTGTCTCTACTGAGAAAATACAAAAATCAGCCGGACGTGGTGGGAGGTGCCTGTAATCTCTGCTTCACAGGAGGCTGAGGCAAAGGAATTGCTTGCACCCAGGAGGCAGAGGTTGCAGTGAGCCAAGATCACACCCCTGCACTCCAGCTTGGGCGACAGAGGGAAAAAGAAAAGAAAATGTCAGCGTTCTAGATTGACCAGTTTCCTCCAGTTCAGGTAGTTAGGAAAAAGAGTGCAGTTTGCACTTGTGAAAAATCTGATAATGGATTTTTTTTTCTTCTTTGTGCATGAAGGGATTCTGTACTACGTCTTGTTTAAAGGCTGATTTAATAGTTTTAGGAACTTTGTATCAGAACAGCCATACTACTCCTTAGAGAAAAAAATGGGTTTCAATCTGGTTCTTCACATTTCTGTTCATATAACCAAGCTGTGCTTGTTTCTATGAGGGAAAACAATTGTGCTTTAAAAAAGGAAAATCTGGGCCGGGTACAGTGGTACGTGCCTGTAGTCCCCGCTATTTGGGAGGTTGTGGTGGGAGGATGGCTTGAGGCCATGAGTTCCAGACTAGCCTAGGCAATACAGAGCGACCCTCATCTCTTAAAAAAAAAAAAAGTAATAATAGCTAGTTGGGCATGTTGGTGCATACCTGTACTCTTAGTCACCTGGGAAGTTGAGGCAAGAGGATCACTTGAGCCCAGGAGGTCAAGGCTGTAGTCAACCATAGTCATGTTACTCTACTCCATCCTGGGTGATAGAGTGAGATCCTCTGTCTAAAAAATGAAACAAAATCAAATAAATTTATGTTATGGAAGTGAAAAACTTATACTACATAGAGAGGATGACTCTCTGTGCAGCAATCTACCAGCCTTATTTTATCAATCTTCCCACTTAAAATGATTACTTGAGAATTACTTTCCTTATATATCAGATAAAAAATACTTAGGTGTGGATGGGCATGATGGCTCATGCCTGTAATCCCAGCACTTTGGGAGGCTGAGGCAGATCGATCATGAGGTCAGGAGATTAAGACCATCCCAACCAGGGAGTCTGAGGTTACAATGAGCCGAAATCACACCACCACATTTCAGCTTGGGTGACAGAGCAAGACTCCATCTCAAAAACAACAACAACAACAAAACTCAAAAAGCTTAGGTTTTTTCCCGAAAGTGTTTTTATTGAATCATTTGGCATCTACGACCCAGTGCTTGTTTCTGTGGGCACCCCGAGTGTTAACCTGTCAGGAAGGAGGTAATTCAGCAGGTAAACCAGTGGCCAGGCTTTGGGTCCACATTTCGTTTTCCTTTGCTCAACCTAGTTCGCATTTGCTTATTTAAAAAAAAAGGAAGTAATAACAGAACCTATCCTACATGGTTACTGTGAGGAAGACTTCAAAGTTCGTAGACCAGTATTAAAAATGTGTGTATTTTGAAATACAGACTTCACAGGAGATTTCAAAAACAGTACCTGGAGTCTCACGGACCTTTCAGCCAGCTTCCCCATAGTGACGTCTTCATATCTGTGGGACAATATCAGAAACATGTCATTGATGTTGGTATATCCCTATTAAAGAGAACACATACCTTGTTCAGCTTTTTTTTTTTTTTTTTTTTTTTTGAGGCAGGATCTCACTCTGTTGGCCAGTCTGGAGGACAGTGGTGTGATCTCAGCTCACTCCAGCCTTGAATTCCTAGGCTCAAGTGATCCTCTCAACTCAGCCTCCCGAGTAGCTGGAACTACAGGCATGCACCATACCCGGCTAAATTTTGTATGTTTTGTAGAGGGAGAGTCTTGTTATGTTGCCAAGTCTTGATCTCCTGGTGTCTCAAGCAATCTTCCCACTTCAGCCTCCAAAAGTACTGGGATTGTATACAAGCATGAGCCATCGTGCCCAGCTTGTTCAGCCTTTATTAGTTTTCAGAAGGTGCTCATTTGTGTTTGCAAGTGTGTGTATAGAGTTCTGTGCAGTTTTACCTAGTGTGTGGATTTGGGCAGCTACCGCCCTCCAAACCATGGTGCAGAATGAATTCCCTCACCACAGACTACTTGGTCTTCCTCAACACATTTTTTTTTTAACTTTCACATGGTATACTATCTGAAAATATTGTATATTTTTAAGAGCTAGTAGATCTTCATAATTAATGATACATAGTTCTGAAATCTGAAGTGTTTAATACTGGTAGTTTTTAATCCCGTCCTTGGTTTTTAGAAATAAAGCTTGGAGTTGTAAGGAAAACGAGACCTTAGACAAAGGATTTCTCAGCAAAACAAATTTACTGCTGCACACAAGGGTGCCCTCCCATATGGCTGGTCGCCCCAAGAGCACCCCGAACAAAGGAGAGTAGAAGTTTTTATTCATAAGGCAACTCCTGTCCCTATGTCCTTTCCCCGTTGGCTGGGGTCAGACTGCACAATCTAAACTAGACCCAATTGGCTTAACATTTAAACTTTCTTTAATGATAAGGTGTGCACATGATGGGAGAGAGGGGAGAGGAGGAAGCGGTCGTCTGTGGTGAACTAGAGAGCCAGTCTTTTCCCAAATAAGGGAAGGAATGTGAGCTGGTGCTGATAACGCCAGTGGTACTGTGGGCATGCCTGGTCATGTAGTAAAGTCAGAAAGAAGAAAAGGAGAAGAAAGAGATGCAGGGGTGGATACTGGGAATTAAAGAATAAAAGGTTCTCCTAAACTGGGCAGAATTTTCCTTTCCTCTCCTCGTTGCTGGGGTCTTATTAATACCATAAGATAGTTCATTCAGGCTGTTGTACAAAACACCACCGACTGAGTGACTTTTTTTTTTTTTTTTTTTTGAGACAGAGTCTCACGCTGTTGCCCAGGCTAGAGTGTGGTGGTGCAATCTAGGCTCATTGGAAGCTCCGCCTCCCGGGTTCATGCCATTCTCCTGCCTCAGCCTCCTGACTAGCAAACCACAGACATTTATTGTTCACAGTTCGGGAGGCTGGAGGTCCAAGATCAAGGCGTGGCAGATTGGGTGTCTGGTGGGGACCTGCTTCCTTGTTCATAGATGGTGCCTTTTTGCTGTGTCCTTACATGGTGGAAGGGGTGAGGGAGCTCTCTGAGGCCCCTTAATAAGGGCATTAATCCCATTCATGAGGCTCCACCCTCACGACCTCATCACCTCCCTAAGGCCTCACACCCCCTGACACCATTACCTTGCAGGTGAGGATTTCAACACAGGAATTTTAGGGGCACACAGACATTGAGTCCATGGCACCTCCACCCTGTCTCTCACACCAGCATGCTGCCGGCACGAATGGCATCTGAACTGGTGAGATTTTACTGTGTGCATATATCAGCAGCCTTGTGGGCAGTGTTGACATAGCAATTAGAAGTGTTGTTTGTGGCCTAACAATACACAGAAGGTGGAGCTCAGCCCTTTAATCTTGTTTATCTTGTGTGGTTGCCCCGTGTGAAACTGGCTCATGCATGTGTGAATGACAGTTTCCATTTAAGTGCATCACACAAATGCCAAGAGATGAGATAAAATATTACACATCAGAGAACATTTCCAAGGATAGAAGTCCTGCCGGTTTCTCCTTTTCATTGTTTATTTCATTTTAGTTTTTAAATTTAATTTAGTTTTAAGTTAAAATGCATGTTACATTAAATTTAAGTTAAATTAAGATACATGTGCAGGACTTATTTTAAGAAAAGAGACAGAGTCTCACTGTGTTGCCCAGGCTCATCTTGAACTCCTGGGCTCAAGCATTCCGCCTGCTTCCGCTGCTGGAACATAGATGCCAAGAGTGCCGGGACCTCTGTGTGTTGGAGTCACTTTCGTCTCCCACATTCAGAGAACAGACCCGGCACTTAGTGCGTGCCCAAGACCATCCACTGCATGGATAGAGAGATCAACCCTCCTCATGTGCCAGGGGTTTCCCGAGGTGGGAAACCTTCAGTGCTAGCCAGGAAAGTCGCAGTCAGAGACAGAGACAAGCTGGTCACTCTGTGTGTGAATAAAGAAATGAATGGATGATGGCACTATCGACAGTTGTTCTTATGACACTCACTGATGCCAAGTACTGGACGGGTACACTATGTACACTATGTACATTAGTTTCTCTATGGGCAGAAGCTCCGCCATGACAACATCAGCGTTATTTTCTTTTTTCTCTTTTTTTTTTTTTTTGAGACAGAGTCTTGCTCTGTTGTCCAGGCTGGAGTGCACCGGTGCAATCTTGGCTCACTACAAGCTCTGCCTTCCAGGTTCACATTGTTCTCCTGCCTCAGCCTCCCAAGTAGCTAGGATTACAGGCGCCTGCTACCATGCCTGGCTAATTTTTTTATTTTTAGTAGAGATGGGGTTTCACCATGTTAACCAGAATGGTCTTGATCTCCTGACCTCGTGATCCACCCGCCTTGGACTCCCAAAGTGCTGAGATTACAGGCATGAGCCACCACCTCTTTCTTCTTTGTTTTAAAGACAGAGTCTCACTCTGTAGTGCAGTTTAGGGTATAGTCGTGCAGCCATAGCTCACTGCAGCCTCCACTTCCCTGGCTCAAGCAATCCTGACACTTCAGCCTCCCAAGTAGCTGGAACTACAGACATGCACTGCCACACTCAGTTAGTTTATTTATTTATTTTTGTAGGGATGGGTGTTGCTATGTTGCCCATGCTGGTCTCGAACTCCTGGGCTCAAGTGATCCTCCCACCTCAGCCAACCAAGTAGCTGGGACTACAGTTCATGGGCGTGCTGCAAAGAAGGGAGACGTTAAACTTTTGAAAGCAGCAGACAGCCCCCTCCAGGAAGAGACATGGTTTGTGAAAATCAAACGAGGGCGAAGGCATGACAATCACGAGCTCAGGAGATTAACGCTGCAGTGAGCTGAGATCATGCTACTGCACTCCAGCCTGGATGGCAGAGACCTTGTCTCAAAAAATAAAAATTCATGGGAGGCCAGTTGTGGAGGCTTGCGTCTGTAATCCCAGTATTTTAGGATGCTGAGGTGGCAGCATCGCTTAGCCCATGAGCTCATCTGTCTGGGCAATGTAGTAGGACCCCATCTCAAATTTTTTTTTTGAGAACCTGGAGAACGATTCTCCAGGTTCAAGTGGTTCTCCTGCCTCTGCCTCCCAAGTAGCTGGGATTACAGGCTCCTGCCACCGTGCCTGGCTAATTTTTGTAGTTTTTAGTAGAGACATGGTTTCAGCGTTTTGGCCAGGCTGGTCTTGAACTCCTGACCTTGTGATCCACCTACCTCAGCCTCCCAAACTGCTGGGATTATATGCATGAGCCACCACGTCTGGCCAAAAAAATTTTTTTTAAAGTAGCTGAGTGTGGTGGCATGCACTTGTATGTAGTCCCAACTACTAGGGAAGCTGAGACAGGAGGATTGCTTGAGCCCAGGAGGTAGAGACTGCAGTGACCCATGATGGTGCTTCTGTGTTTCAGCCTGGGCAACAGAGCAAGACCCTATGTCAAAAATAAAGAAAAGGAAGTATCAAGGCACATGATTACACAATGCCTGCTACACTTAGGGTCTCCAAAAAGTGAACCTTTTCTGTCCATCAGTTTCCTCTTCTCCCCAGTGTGAAATTGCATATGCCTTCCCGGTGGCCAGGTCTTGCAGAGCTTGGTGGCAGACTTTTTTTTTTCCCTGAGATGGAGTTTAGCTCTGTCACCCAGGCTGGAGTGCAGTGGCAGTCTCAGCTCACTGCAACCTTGACCGCCCAGTTCAAGTGTTTCTTCTGCTTCAGTCTCCTGAGCAGCAGGGACTACAGGTGCCTGCCACCATGCCCAGGTAAGTTTTGTCCTTTTAGTAGAGACGGGGTTTCACCACTGAGATAATAAGTTGCAGGTTTCTTGGTCTGTTTTGGAGGTTGAAGCCACAGGAGTCCTTTTGAGAATGAACGCAGGGTGTAATTGTGTTAGTTTGCTCTGACTGTCATAACAAAATACCGCAGACTGAGTGGCTTATTTAATAGAAATTAATTTTCCCACAGTCCTGGTGACTAGAAGTCTGAGATCACGGTGTGGGCAGGGCTGGTTCCTTCTGATGCCTCTCTCCTAGATAGACGCTGTCTTCTCCCTGTGTCCTCACAGGGCCATCCCTCTCTGTGTCCTCATCTCCTCTTTTTTTATTTTTGTTTTTTTAGAGATAGGATGTTGCTCTGGCCCAGGCCAGAATTCAGTGGTGCTATCATAGCTTCCTGCAGTCTTGGCTTCCTGGGCCCACGCAACACTCCATACCTCAGCCTCTTGAGTAAGCTGGGACCACAAGTGTGCACTACCATGCTCAGCTTATATATACACATTTTTCCTAGAGATGGAGTCTCCCTATGTTTCCCAGACTGGTCTCAAATTCCGGCCTCAGTCAATCATCCTGCCTCAGTCTCCCAAAGTGCTGTGGTTACGGTATGAACCACGACACCCAACCTCCTCTTCTTACCAGGATAGCAGTCCTATTGGATCAGGGCCCACCCTAATGACCTCATTTTACCTTAATTAACTCCTCAAGGGCACCATTTCCAAATAGCCACATGCTAAAGTCTGGGGATTAGGGCATCAATATATGATTTTTTGGGGGACATAATTCAGATCATAGCCCCTATGCAAATTGTAATGCATCCAGGAATATGTTGGAAGTTCTCCTGAAGCAATATTGTAGTGTCACTGCAATTAAAACTGGCTTCTTAGAAGATTCCCCTTTTTGGTTGACTTCTGATATCTCTCTCATGTTCCTTCATACCGTCTTAGTCTTGCATGGTTGCTGGAATGAAGGACCATAAATATAGTAGCTTAAAATCACATACAATGAAGAGATACCTGCATTCTCAGGTTCACTGCAGCACAAGTCACAACAACCAAGATAGGGCAACAGCCCATGTGCCCGTCAGCATCTGTACACAATGGAGTACTATTCAGCCTGTAAAGAGAATAAAGTCCTCTCATTTGCAACAGTGTGGATGCAACTGGAGGTCATTATGCTCTGAGAAATAAGCCAGGCACAGAGAGATAAATACTGCACAGAGAGATAAATACCATTATTTCCTTTTTTTGGACAGGGTCTCAGTCGGATGCCCAGGCTGGAGTGCAGTGACATGGTGTCACTGTAGCATCGATGTCCGAGGCCCAATGGATCCTCTCACCTCAGCCTCCTGAGTAGCTGGGACTACAGCGTGTGTCACCACACCAGGGTATTGTTTTGATTTTTTTGTAGAGATAGAGTCTTGTCATGTTGCCCAGGCTGGTCTTGAACTCTTGACCTCAAGTGATCCTCCCAGTTTATCCTCCCAGAGTCCTGGGATGAGAGGCGTGAGCCACTGCACCCTGCCTGACCTATGCACTTTAGAATCCTAGAAGCAAATCTTGTATCCTACTGGAGGAGCAAGACAGAAACACAGGTGCAGGTGCTAGAGGGCAGATTGTTTGCACAGAAACCTGGGCGTGTGGATGAATTTGGTAATACCCACGTGTGTGTGGGTAAACTTGGCCAGCCCCTTTTTTTCCAAGGTTCCCTTGTGCAAGAAGAATGAAACCAGTGCAACCAGTACTCTTAAGGAACTCCTCCTTTCTGGAGCGTTTTCACGCTGTGTTTCTGAGGTGGGCGTGTTTTCCCGGCATCTCCACTTCTGTGCTGTGTTGGTTGAGACAGGATGATGGACATTTTGTTTCCCCATTAGGATCTTAAGTGAAAGTCCATTTGGCATTTACATTGATCTGAGTAGGAGAAAACATGATAAACAGCCATTAGAGACCGGGCCATGGGGGCTCACGCCTGTAATCCCAGCACTTTGGGATTACTGCATCTTCAGATCAGGAGTTCGAAACCAGCCTGGCAAACATGATGAAATCCCGTTTGTATCCAAAAATTAGCGGGGCGTGGTAGTGGGTGCCTGTCATCCCAGCTACTCAGAAAGCTGAGGCAGGAGAATCACTTGAACCCAAGAGACAGAGGTTGCAGTGAGTCTGTGCCACTGCACTCCAGCCTGGGTGATAGAGTGAGACTCCATCTCAAAAAAACAAAAAACCCAAAACACATTAGATGCATTTGAAGCCGCCCAGCAGTTCTCCCATGATGGTGGAATAGGTATCTGGGAGACTCACCCTACCCTGTCTGAACACCTTTAGCGAAGATGTAAATGACTTGCAGAGGAAGAAGGTGCAGGTTCAAGGATGGAAATTCCTTCCCCCTCCAGCGCTGATGGCGTCCACCTCCACCTTCCTGTGGTCTAAGGAGACCACACAGAGACTGTCAGTGTGGGAGGCAGTTGCCTCTGGTGAGTCTCCCTGTGGAGGAATTTCCTGTGGGATGCCTCTGGGCAGTTCTTCCAGCCTTTCATGTCTTCTGTCAGATGATACAGTGGCCAGGTCAAGGGATTATGATTTTGTTTGTTTTTTGTTTTTTAGAGACTGTTGCTCTGTCGCCCAGGCTGGAGTGCAATCAATCATAGCTCAGCTGCAGCCTCAAACTACAGGGCTCAAGTGATCCTCCTACCTCAGTCTCCCAAGTAGCTGGGACTACAGGGACACACCACCATGCTCAGCTCATTCTCTCAGAAGGTGGAGAGAAGAGAAGAGAGGAGGACAGAAAACTGTCCATATGACTAGTTTGGGCCTTTCCATCCTGCTTAATCCAGAACTGTCAAGGTTAGACCCTGGTCATTTCTCTAATATGTTTGAAAAATAGGGCTGGGCACAGTGGCTCATACTTGTAGTCCCAGGACTTTGGAAGGCCAGGGTGAAAGGATCACTTGAGTCCAGGCGTTTGAGACCAGCCTGGTCAGCATAAGAAGACCCTATTTCTACAAATGGAGAAAAAAAATTAGGCAGGGGGACGCATGCCTGTGTTGCCAGCTATTTGAGGGGCTGAGATGGGAGGATTGCTTGAGCTCGGGAGGTAGATGCTTCAGTGAGCTGTGATTGTGCTACGACACTCTAGCTTGTCCTTGTACCTGTTTAAAAATACTTAGCATTTTTCACCAGGACATAGAAAAAGGAAGTTGTCTCACACGGTGTCCTGTCCCGCGGGATCGTCAACGTAGACCCTAGAAGAGGGAGTGGGAACTCAGGTGGACAAGAGACACGAGAAAAGGAGACAAGACAGTATCCTGATCAAGTCTGGTTTATTGGTGCAGCGTAATGCCTTATATAGACCAGCAGGGGCGGAGGTTGGGCCAGGGCGATGACGTGGCCCTGCGGTGGGTGTGGCCAGGTAGGTTTCGGTTTCTTCCATGGGACGTCATGTTGCGCCTGTGCCGTGGGTTGGTAATTTTGCGGGGCGCGGAATGGTGCCTGCGCTGTAAGTTGATCATTTTCCCGGGCGCGGGAAGATGGGTGTTGGAGAACCCGGAAGAGCGCCATTTTGTACTGGCGTATGAGATATCAGTACAGGGAAGAAAGTAAATCTAGGGAGGAGGCATAGAGCAGAAACTTATAGAGCTCAGGCATCAGTTGTCAATTATTATCGCTATGGCCAGGCCACGTGGCTCCGGACAGGTCTCGCTTTTTTATTATTTCATGATGAGAGATAGCCCCTCGGGAACTGCACCTGTCTTAGGTTGGGTCAACCCATCCCCACCTTTTAAGCCCGTCATGGGATTAGGCAGCGGCAGGGGTGGCCCTCCTGTCTTAGGCTCAATTGGGGATGGTGTTCTCTTACCCGTCATTGACTGTCCAGTTCAGCTCACGGGGGAGCTGGTCTTATAAGGACAGATAAGACTCACCATGTTCAGACATCTTAAGGCGATGATAATGGACCTGTATAGGCTTGGCCTGGAAAGCCTCGATTTGTTGTCTGATGAATGCCATAAGCTTATTAAAGATTATAGGTCCAAGAGTGAGAAAGAGTAGAAGGGTAAGTAAAGGACCCAAAAATGGTAGGAGATAAGGGAGAAGTCCGTGGAGTCCAGTCCAAAGTGGATTGGCGGCCAGGTCTTTTCTGCGTTTTTCTAGCTCTTCTTGTAGGGTCTTTATCTCTGACAATCCCGGATTTGTTAGCATAAAAGCAGCATCTTTCCTGTAAAGCCAAACAGATCCCTCCCTGTTCTGCTATTAGTAAGTCTAGACCTCTTCTATTTTGGACAACTACTTCTGCTAATGAATCTACCTGATCTTGTAGATCTTGTATAGTACTGGATAGGGTTTGTACATCTGAAATTAATTGATTGGATAATTTAGTATATTGGGTTAGTGAGACTCCTAGGCCTGTAGCTCCTGTTGTAAACGCAGTCGTGATTCCCAGTCCAGCCAACAAGGGAATAAATTGTATGGCCCATTTTGGTCCATATATAAAATGCTCAACAGCGGGGATGGAGATAGGTTCATCTCCAGGGATGATATCAATGTCGGGGAGAAGAGTGGCTAGAACACAAAGCCCTGTCCAATTTGTGGGTAGATAAGTATATGCCATGTTGTTTCCACAGAGGAAAACCAAGCCATTTATAGCACACAAGGGGCTGGTGACATTGATTATGGAGGTACAGTTGTTGAATACAACGTAGCTAGATCGATTTCTTCAGTGCTATTGTCAGAGGGTGAAAAGAGGCAAGAGGAATTAGAAAACTTCATTGGTTGAACTAAGAGGGAAGAAATAATTGGACAAGAGTTATTGACCAAGGACTCACCAGAGTAATTGACATAGGATAATGAAAAATTAGGTATAGCGAGAGGAGTAGGGGGACCCATTCTTAAACAAAGCCAACAATTGTGGGCAAGGCTTGTATTGGACATTTGGAGTAAGTTGTAAGTAGCATTAAGGATATCAAAAGTTTGCGCATCGATCATAAGGTTATCTCTAACCTTAGGCAGGGCCAAAGGGTGATATTGAATTTCAGGATATAGGGCTTTATGAATTTCTTCTAGTTTTTTCTGAACAGTTTTAATTCTTGTGGTGTCTAATGGACCTCCCCCATCAGAGATGTGGATAGGGGCTGTAGTGCTCCAGCAAACAGGCTGTCCTTTTTGGCCGTTACAAGGAGATTGTACAAGTTTAGTGGTGGATCCTAATACTTGTACATCACTGGTACCTCCAGTTTGTGTTTTTAATAATGTAGCCGTATAGTATGTTTTATTGCCTGATTTGTATTGTTGATATGAGGTGTCGCAAGAACTGTGTACAGAGGACTGGAAAGAACTACAGGGGCATTCTTGGAGCGGCCCGCTAGGGGAGGTATCTCTTGGGGTTGACTTACATTTCCATAGCTGGTTTGGCATTAAGTAAGCTGTCTTGCCTGAGCAGGTCACTTGGGAGATCCTGTCTGACGGAGGTTCAGATACTTGTCCCCCGCTGCAGTCACAAGGCTGGCCGTGTTGCTTTTGTGTTAGTTCTATTGCTCTACGAGGGTCATCAAAACCTGCATAGACTGTCACTATGTTCTATAAAAAGATTATTTTCCAAAGGAATCTCATGTTGGGCTTCATTTTCTGAAAAACAAAAGGGAAGAAACTTCTCAGGGAGGATTATTTTCCCTGGACTGACAATGGTTATGGTTTATTTGTCTTACCAATCTTTCGGGCAGCCATCTGGCTGCATCATTTTTTTGTGAGAAAATACATACTGAGCCTCTTCCCCAAATTAAAACTGGGTCAGGGCCATGCCATGAATTATCGAGTGGATCTTTCCATTTAACCATTGCGAACTGTTTTTGAGATTCAGGATGCCAGAAACGGTCGGCAGCAGATTTTCCGTGACTGTCCAAATTTAAAAAATTAAGGATAAAGAGGGCATGATTAAGTATGTTTCTGGGGGTACCCTTCACGGGGTACCAGCTCCCCCCTTTCATTTTTTCAATAGTAGTTTTTAATGACAGATGGGCCCTTTCAACTATTCCTTGTCCTTGGGGATTGTAGGGAATGCCTGTGATATGTTTAATTTGTAGGGTGTTGCAGAATTGTAGGAAAGTTTTGGCTATGTAACCAGGGCCGTTGTCTGTCTTAATTTGTTTGGGTATACCTAAGATGGAAAAGCAATGTAATAAGTGAGCTATGACATGTTTGGTGGTTTCTCCTGTCTGGAGAGTCGCAATAATGAACCCACTATAGGTGTCTATGCATACATGAATATATTTTAGTCGGCCAAATTCTGAGTGATGTGTAACGTCCATTTGCCAAATTTCGTTGGGGATGAGTCCTCGAGGGTTAACTCCTAGATGAGGAACGGGTAAATGAGTTATGCAGTTGGCACATTGTTTAACTATTTGTCGGGCTTGTTCTCTAGTAATTTTAAACATAAGTCTTAAGATCTGGGCGTTTAAATGATGTAGGGCATGTGCTTTTTGTGCTTGTTGTAAATTGTCTGTAGTGACTGTGGCTATGGTTTTTGTTGCCATGTCAGCTGTTGAATTACCTTGTACTAAAGGTCCCGGTAATCCTGAATGTGCTCTAATATGTCCAAGGAAAAAGGGAGTAGTCCTTTTTTGAATAAGTTGTTGACATTGTAGAAATAGGTTGGCTGTGTCTGAAATATGTTTAATTTGCGGCACGGTCTCTAAGAGGGGTATTGAATGAGCCAGGTAGGCGCTGTCTGTGTAAATATTAAGTGGCTGACAAGGGAAAGCTGATAATGCTGCAATTATAGCTTGTAATTCGACTAGCTGAGCTGATGTGTAAGTGGTTTGGAATTTGACAATTGTATTGTTGTAGGTGTAAGCAGCGAGTCCTGTGGAAGATCCATCAGTGAAAATTAGTAATGCGTCATTGAGAGGTTCCTTACTGGTAATATGAGGAAATACAAACGCATGAAGTTTGCAAAATTGAATGAGTTTGTTAGGTGGGTAATGGTTGTCAATTGTGCCAGTGTAAGAAGTGCAAGCAATTGGCCAGGCTTCTGTATTTTGTAACAGCCAATGGATGTGTGATTGAGTGTAGGGCTGTATAATGGTAGAGGGTTCTATTCCAAAGTATTTTGTACTGTTTTCTCTTCCCAAGATAATTAGATCAGCTATGGCATCGTAATAAGGCAACAAAACCTTCTTGGGGGAGGAGGGCAGGTGTACCCACATAATGGGATTGTTTTGCCAGAATACACCAGTAGGGGTCATTGCTGTGTTAAAAATAATGAATATTAATGGCTGAGAATAATCAATACTGGTAACAAATTGTGTTGTAATGGCATCTTCTACCCGTTGGAGTGCCGTTAATGCTTCTTTTGAAATGGACCTGGGGGATTTCGGATTAGAGTCTCCTTTTAATATATCGAAAAGAGGTTTTAACTCTCCTGTGGTAAGTTTTAAGTATGGTCGAAGCCAATTTATGTCTCCCAGTAATTTTTGGAAATCATTTAAAGTTTTTAGATGGTCACGGCGTATAACGGCCTTTTGATTAATGATTTTGGGTCCGTTAATTTGAAAACCAAGATAGGTATATGGATTTTGTAGTTGTATTTTTTCTGGGGCTATTTGCAGTCCGGCTGTTGTCAACTCTTGTTTGAGTTGGGCAAAGCACCGTAAGACTTGTTCACCAATTTGTCCTGCTATTAAAATATCATCCATATAATGCATAATATACATTTGTGTCCATATTTTTCTGACTGGTTCTATAGCAGCGGCTACATATTTTTGACACAAGGTAGGACTGTTGGCCATACCCTGAGGTAAGACTTTCCACTGGTAACGTTTCATTGGCTGCTTAAAATTTGTAGATGGAAGACTAAAGGCAAACCTTTTCTGATCAGCAGGATGAAGGGGGATTGTAAAGAAGCAATCTTTAAGGTCAATAATGATTTTAAAATATTTTTGAGGAATCGCAACTGGTGAGGGCAGTCCCGGTTGTAAGGCACCCATAAGGACCATAGTGATATTTACTGCTCTTAAATCTTTTAAGAGTCTCCATTTGCCAGACTTTTTCTTAATGACAAAGATAGGTGTATTCCAAGGGGAATTACTTTCTGTAATATGTCCTGCTAGCAGTTGTTCCTGCACTAACTGTTGGGCAGCACTTAGCTTATCATTAAGTAAAGGCCACTGATCAACCCAAACGGGCTCATCTGACTTCCAAGTAATAGGGTCAGCGCACTTTTGGGGTGCAGGTATGTCAGTGGCCTGAGCTAAAAATTTCCAAACCCCTTTTTATCAAGTTGTCCTGAGACTGGTATAGGCTGTTGAATACCATCTTCTTTTCTCCCAAGACCTTTACCAGGGGTGTATCCCTGAGTTAGCATTTGTGCAGTAACTATATCATTTGGGCTGCACATTATAATTTTCATTTGGGAGAGCAGGTCTTGTCCCCAAAGATTAACAGGTAAGTGAGGGATGATAAATGGCTTAATGAGCCTGAATTGTTTTCTTTATCTGTCCATGTTAGGTATTTAGAACTTTGTTTAGGATTACTGCTTTGTCCAGTTCCTCTCAGGTGAGTTAAAGTCTCTGTGGTAGGCCAATGAGAGGGCCAGTCTTCTTGTTTAATGATGGTTACATCAGCCCCTTTGTCTATTAGTCCTGTAAATGCTTTTCCATCTAACCACAAGGTTAGAGAGGGTTTTTGGTTAGTAATTGGTTGTACCCAATATATATCTGAGGAACCAAAACCTATTGTATTTCTATTAGAGTGTTGGATATAGTTAGCTGTTTTAACTAATGGCAACAAAATTAACTGTGCTATTTAACCCCTTGAGGGATAGTAGTAATGTTGTTAATAGCCCTGGCCATAATTTTAATTTCTCCTTCATAATCATTATCAATAACTCCAGGGAGGACTTGTAAACCTTTCATGGTGACACTACTTCTTCCCAAGAGTAGCCCAAAGGTGTGGTCCCATCTCAGGTGTTAATACTGTGTGGGAGGTGGAACTGAGGTCCAGTCCTGCACTTCCTGGGGTTGCTCTACTAAGTTTTGAAATGGATTGTTGCTGCTGGCTGGAACAAAGCTGACCGCCCCATATGCTTGTTTTGGGGCCTGGGGCTGGCCCCTCATCCCGTTTCCCTGTTGAGGTGATAAAGGGTTTCCTTGACTATCAGTTTTAGACTTACATTCATTAGCCCAATGCTTTCCTCTCTTACACCTTGGGCAAAGGCCTGGAACTTTTGTTTCGGGGTTTTTGTTTTGGTTTTCGAGGCAATCTTTTGCAAAGTGTCCTTTCTTACCGCATTTAAAGCACCCCCTTTATCTTGGCCTTTGTTATTGAGAAAGTCTTTTACTGTTTGACCGCTAAAGGCGGCGGCCATTGCTAGACCCTGTTGATATGAGGGCCCAATATCTGAACAAAGGCGAATATATCCTGTTAAATCTGTTTTCTTTCGATAAGGTCTGATTGCCGCTTGACAGGCAGGGTTGGCGTTTTCATATGCCAACTGTTTAACATAATCTACACCTGTTTCTGCATTTCCAAAAATTCTACCTGCTGTAGTCATGAGTCTGTGTACAAAATCTGAGAACGGCTCATTTGGTCCTTGTTTGACTGCTGTGAGTGAGGCCCCTGGGTCTCCTTTAACAGGGAGTTTCCTCTAGGCTTTTGTAGCAGCTGCCTGGATTTGTGAAAACAAGCCAGGATCGTATTGCATTTGGGCCTCAGTGTCTGCATAGTTTCCTGAACCAGTTAACGTATCAAAATCCCAGCCGTTTCCTGCCTGTTGGTTTCTTTTAGCTGTGTCTTTGTAATTTTCAAAAAACTCTGACTTCCAAATCAAATGATCTCCCCTGGAGAGAACCGCCCTAACTAAGGTATTCCAATCTGTTGGGGTGAGCCAGTTGTCGGCTACAGATTCTACTATTGCAAGAGTATATGGGGCAGTAGCCCCATATTGAGAAGCAGCAGTTTTTGACTCTTTTATAATAGTGAAATCAAACCCATTATGATGTCTCCAGGCCTGTCCTTGTCCATCTGTTGTTTCAGTGACTGGGAAGATATCTTTGGGGGAGGAGTCTTCTCTATGTCGGCTAGCAACTAACCCCCCTCTTGGGACATGCTGTCCGGGCCGCTGAGGTGGGTGCAGGGAACCCCCCATAATATCCGGGTTAGGTACCTTTTCATTTCCTGTTTTTAATTTTTGGAGCCTAGTTATCAATGATTGATGCAACTCCTCAAGTTTAATTTGTTGTTCTAGTTGAGCAATTTTTTGTTTTAATTCTTCTTTGGGATCTACTACTGCCATAACAATGGGCGCAGAAGCCCCATTACGTGTCCCATTATATGGGGGCGGGCGTGAAGTAAAGGGAGGCCAGTCGGGGTTATGATATTTAGCCGCCTCTTCCTCCAAATCATCCCAATTTATGTCTGATTGATCAGGCTCATTAGTTTCTTCCTCTTTTTGAGGTTTTTATAAAACCGGATATTTTTTATTTGTTTTTGTGTAACATTTCTTTATCTGTTTTAGAAGGAGACTTGACTCCCTCATCATTGCTCTCAAGGGAAATGAGATCCTCCTCGGTATCTTGCGGAGGCTTTGTGAGGTCAGAGCGGGAACTAACCTTTAGAATGTGTTCTGTTTGAGCGACCGCGGCCATGACTTGTGGATCGGCCTCCTTTTTATTTATCAAATCTTTAATGAGATTCCAATAAGAGAAGGCAGTCACAGGAATTTTTTCTGGCCCAAAAGTATTATAATAATCTTGAAAACAATCTCCTACTCTATGCCATCTTTTAATATCAGTAGTTCCTGTGGGAACCAAGGGCCAGGTGTCTTTTACAAAGTCAAAAAATTTAAACAAATCATTGCCTTTAACCTTTACTCCTCGTGTCTTTAAAGCCTCTTTTAATTGTCCTACATAGATTTGATGTTGACTTAATTCTTGTCCCATTTCGGGTGCATTACTTACCTGTGATCTTGACACGGCAGGCTCCCGCAGGGATCAGAGGAATTTTGTTTCACTTTAGCGGTCCACCATTCTTTTGCATCCTCTTCCTCACGGAATCCCTCGTTTCCGGGCCCCACGTTGAGGCGCCAGGTGTCCCGTCCTGCGGGATCGTCAACGTAGACCCTAGAAGAGGGAGTGGGAACTCAGAGGGACAAGAGACACGAGAAATGGAGACAAGACAGTATCCTGATCAAGTCTGGTTTATGGGTGGCAGCGTAATGCCTTATATAGACCAGCAGGGGCGGAGGTTGGACCAGGGCGATGATGATGGCCCTGCGGTGGGCGTGGCCAGGTAGGTTTCGGTTTCTTCAGTCAGAAGCCTGCGCCCTCGGTTGGTAATTTTCTCGGGCGCGGAATGGTGCCTGTGCTGTAAGTTGATCATTTTCCCGGGCGCGGGAAGATGGGTGTTGGAGAACCCGGAAGAGGGCCATTTTGTACTGGCGTATGAAATATCAGTACAGGGAAGAAAGTAAATCTAGGAAGGAGGCATAGAGCAGAAACTTATAGAGCTCAGGCATCAGTCGTCAATTATTATTGCTATGGCCGGGCCACGGGGCTCCGGACAACACGGTTCCTGTTAAATTGTGCAAGACTACACAGATCCTTGCAACATGTGCTACCATTTACTTAGCATGCGTTGTGTGTGGGCATTACATGATTCTCTGAGGTAGTTATTTTGGATGTTATATTGGGGAGGCACCCCATCAAAGAGATTTGGAGGGCAACCTGTGGAGGGTTCTTTTAAAATCGTTGACAACTAATTTGGTGGATGTTTTCACCTTGGTGAATCATTCCCTTGGGAGTCATTTTGCAGAACAAAGGGGTTGCAGGCAGGTGTGGCCAGAGAAACCTTGGCACAGAAGAAACAAGTGCTTTGTAATGCTTAGGGCACCTGGGATCTCTTCGGATGGGCGGGCATGGGGGACCCTGTGCGAACCTGCCTGCATTTATTTGGGTGTGCAAGCTTATATTGGAGTCTTGGCAATGAGAGGACGAGAGTGGAGAGAACAGAGCTGTTAACAGAAAGGGGTCCACGTCCAGACTCCAGGAGAGGGTTCTTGGATCTCGTGCAAGAAAAATTCAGGGCAAATCCATAAAGTGAAAGCAAGTTTATTGAGAAAGTAGAGGAATAGAAGAATGGCCACTCCATAGGCAGAGCAGCCTCGAGGGCTGCTGGTTGCCCATTTTTATGGCTATTTCTTGATTATATGGTAAATGAAAGGTGGATTATTCTTGCCTCCCCTTTTTAGACCATATAGGGTAACTTCCTGATGTTGCCATGGCATTTGTAAACTGTCATGGCGCTGGTGGGAGTGTAGCAGTGAGGACAACCAGAGGTCACTCTTGTTGCCATCTCGGTTTGGGTGGGATTTGGCCGGCTTCTTTACTGCATTCTGTTTTATCAGGAAACTCTTTATGACCTGCATCTTGTGCTGGCCTCCTGTCTCATCCCGTGACTTAGAATGCCTTAACCATCTGGGCATGCGGCCCAGCAGGCTTCAGCCTCATTTTACCCAGCCCCTCTTCAAGATGGAGTTGCTCTGGTTCAAATGCCACTGACAGAGCTAGCTTATGGTTGGAGACAATGTCATAGGGAATTATTCTTCAAAGACTGCAAAATTCAGCTTGGATGAGATTCCAAAAGTCAAAAGGGTGTTGAGAAAACAACTTGTCTAGAATTTCCTCTTCATGGGCTGTTGATTCTCTTTATAATAACACCTTAAGAAAAAAAATAGACCAGGGTGCGGTGGCTTGCACCTGTAATCCCAGCACTTTGGGAGGCTCAGCCACAAGGTCAGGAGTTTGATACTTAACCTGGCCAACATGGTGAAACCTCGTCTCTACAAAAAAAATACAAAAATTAACCAGGCATGGTGGTGCTTGCCTGTGGGAGAATTCCTTCAATCCGGGAGGCAGAGGTTGCAGTGAGCTGAGAATCTTGCCACTGCACTCTAGCCTGGGCGACAGAGCAAGACTCTGTCTCAACAACAACAACAACAACAACAAAAAGAGAAAATAGGTGACACGTAGTGGCTCACGCCTGTAATCCTGGTGCTTTGGGAGGTCAAGGAGGGAGAATCATTTGAGGCTAGCAATTTCTAGACTAGCCTATACAACATAGTGAGACCCTGTCTTTACAAAAAATAAAAAAAAAATTAGCTGTGTATGGTGGGTCTCATACCTGTAGTCCTAACTATTCAGGAGGCTAAGGCAGGAGAATCACTTAAACTCAAGAGTTGGAGGCTGCAGTGAGGTATGATGGTGCCACTTCTCTCTAGCCTTAGCAAAAGAGCAAGATGCTGGAAGAAAAGAAAGAAAAAAAGAAAAGGATATAAAACATAAAAAAAAAGAAAACAGAAGAAAATAGAAAAATAATAATTTATATAGAAAAAAATTCATAATGATGCAAAACGTTCCATGGACACAAATATAAATAGTTGTTGTGCTTGATTTTGTTTATTAAAGCTTTTTTTAGTTCTTCTGTAAACAGTTTAGTATTTTCTTTTGAGAACAAATCCTGTCTTGTCAACTATATTGATTTTCAGACTGGGTGTGGTTGCTTAATAACCTGTAATTCCAGAACTTTGGGAGGTTGAGGTGGGAGGAGCACTTGAGGCCAGGGGTTCGAGACTAGCCTCGGCAACATGGTGAAACCCTATCCCTACAAAAAACCAAACAACAATTAGCCGCTCATGGTGGCACATGCCTGCAGTCCCAGGAACTTGGGAGGCTGAGGTGGGAGGATCACTTGAGTCTGGGAGGTTGATGCTGAAGTGAGCTATGATTGTGCCATTGTACTCCAGCCTGGGTAACAGAGTGAAACTATGAAAGAAAAGAAAGAAAAGAAAAAAAGAAAAGAGAAAGGAAAGAAAAAAGTAAAAGAAAAAAATATGTAGTAAAAGTCAGTAATGTCTGGAAATATTCCCTAGATGGTTGAATACAAACTGTTGTTGGATGTGATTTTATCTATTAAGGCTCTTGTTTAGTTCATTGTTAAACGGTTTAGTATTTTATTTTGAGAATAGATTCTGGTTTATCAGTTGCATCAGTCTTTGCAAAGAAACTGCTTTGGGTTTCTTTAATGTTTCTCTGTTGATTTCCTGTTTTCAGTTTCATTACATTTTGCTCTGGTTTTTCTTTTTTTTCCACTCATTTTAGGTTTCTGGAATTTTCCTGAAGCATTGTATTTTGATACAGATTCTGAGCTGGTGCTTTGGCTGTCCAAGCCAGAGGGTCCTAGATTTTGGTGTTTCATAGTCTGATGTGTTCACAGTTTGTGACTATTAGACTCTGATTGAGCTCTGCTTTTTTAAAAGTTTCTCTTACCCAGCTGGTGCTGTTTTAGCTCCAGCTTCCTACTGTGTGTAATCGGCACGCTAGTTGCCTCTTTACTCAAAAAGTCACAGAAATAACTGCAGAGAAAACAAGTTAGCTGCCACCTGCTATAGAAGCATGTCATTAAATGTGTTCCTGGTCCCGTGGCTGCATCACTCTGGTCTCTGCCTCCTTCTCCACATGGGGACTTCTCCTCTGTGTCTCTGTCTCTTCTGTGTCTTTATTTTTATTTATTTATTTATTTATTTATTTATTTATTTATTTTGAGTTGGAGTTTCACTCTTTTGCCTAGGCTGGAGTGCAGCGGTGTGATCTTGACTCACTGCACCATCTTCCTCCTGGGTTCAAGTGATTCTCCTGCTTCATCCTCTCGAGTAGCTGGGATTATAGGCACCTGCCCCCGGGTTATTTTTTCCATTTTTAATAGAGACAGGATTTCACTGTGTGGCTCAGGCTGGTCTCAAACTCATGTCCTCAGGTGATCCACCTGTCTTGACTTCCCAGAGTACTGGGATTACAGGCATAAGCCACCATGCCTGGCCATTTTTTATTCATTCTCTTCTGTATCTTAGAAGGACACCTGTTGTTGGATTTAGCTCCCACCCTAAATCCAGGATGGCCGCATCTAGAGATTGTTTACTTAATAGAAACTACAATGACCTTATTTTCTTTTTTTTTCTTTTTTTTTTGAGATGGAGTGTCGCTCTGTTGCCCAGGCTGGAGTGCAGTGGCACTATCTTGGCTCACTGCAAGCTCTGCCACCTGGGTTCACGCTATTCTCCTGCTTCAGCCTCCTGAGTACCTGGGACTATAGGTGCTGGCCACCATGCCTGGCTAATTTTTTTGTATTTTTAGTAGAGAAGGGATTTCACCATGTTAGCCAGGATGGTCTCGATCTCCTGACCTCGTGATCCACCTGCCTCAGCCTCCCGAAGTCCTGGGATTATAGGCGTGAGCCACCTTGCCCAGCCACAACCCTATTTTCAAGTAAGGCTCTATTCACAGGTACCAGGGGTTAGGATGTGGACATATTTTTGGGGAGCACCATTCAACCTCATCCACCCCTCAACCTAAATATGTCCACTGGGTTCAACATGAACTGTGTCCACTTCTACCAAAGAGAACAACTTAAGAGACCCCTGTGCACCTGCATACCTTGCCTGAGTCATCAGCACTCACTGCTTAGATGCCTAAATCCTAAACCGTGATCATCTCCGCCCTCCCTCTTGCAGCCCAGTTCAGCCCATTCTCTGCCCAAGCACCTTATAAACAGGCTTTTAACCCTGCATCTCCACATGTTTCACACACTGATTTCATACATTATAGTATTTAATGTTCTTTTACTGATTTTTCCCAGTGGGGAAAATGTCAAAGAAAGTAACTGAGTTTGACAGTTTTAAATTCATACATTGTGATTCAACATTACTTTGAAACAGTTATTTAATGCAGTGCATCAGTTTTGTTTATCAATTTAACATAAATTGAACCTATGTAGATGAAATATTTCGATAGTCACATTTTAAAAGGTGAGAAAGTTATGCAGTGAAATGCATCTCTGTTTTTGTGCCTCACCTGTAGAATTTGCCCTCTCCTACCTCCCAGGTTCCCATATTAATGTGTCTTGTATATTTCTCCAAAGTCCTTTCTCCATGTAGAAGCAAATATCACTTACGGAGAAGAGCCTCACTTTTTTTTTTTTTTTTTTTGAGACGGAGTCTTGCTCTGTCGCCCAGGCTGGAGTACAGTGGCCGGATCTCAGCTCACTGCAAGCTCCGCCTCCCAGGTTCACACCATTCTCCTGCCTCAGCCTCCCGAGTAGCTGGGACTACAGCCGCCCGCCATCTCGCCTGGCTAGTGTTTTGTATTTTTTTAGTAGAGACGGGGTTTCACCGTGTTAGCCAGGATGGTCTCGATCTCCTGACCTCGTGATCCGCCCGTCTCGGCCTCCCAAAGTGCTGGGATTACAGGCGTGAGCCACCGCGCCTGG
The DNA here is from genome assembly GCF_008728515.1 of Papio anubis. Classification (NCBI taxonomy): domain Eukaryota; kingdom Metazoa; phylum Chordata; class Mammalia; order Primates; family Cercopithecidae; genus Papio; species Papio anubis. The sequence goes on from NC_044997.1 coordinate 75,697, forward strand.
CCCACTTTTTTTTTTTAAAACAGATTGGGGTCCCACTCTGTTGCTTAGGCTGTAATGCAGTGGTACTATCATATTTCACTGCAGCCTCCAACTCCCGGGCTCAAGCAATTCTCCCATTTCTGCCTTATGAGTAGCTGGGACTACAGGCACATACCACCACACCCTGTACATTAAAAAAATTTTTTTTGTAGAGATGGTGTCTGGCTGTGTTGCCCAACCTAGTCTTGATCTTCTGGGCTTAAGTGATCCTTCTGCTTCAGACTTCTAAAGTGCTGGGTTTACAGGCATGAACCACTGCTCCCGGCCTCCACCCATCTACAGGTGTGGAACAAGAGCATGTTCTCTCCCAAGCTAATGTGGCATGTACTGGCCTCCTAGGCTGTAGACAAGATTGATGGGGACTGTGCCCACTTCCTGATTTACTTTTTTGTTTTTTTTGGAAACAGAGTCTCACTATGTCAGTCAGGCTGGAATGCAGAGATGCGATCTTGGCCTATTGTAGCTTCTGCCTCCCAGCATTCAGCATTTCTTCCACCTCAACCTTCTGAGTAGCTGGGATTACAGGAGCCTGGCACCATGTGCAGCTAATTGTTGTGTTTTTCATAGAGATGGGGTTACACCATGTTTGCCGGGCTGGTCTCGAACTCTGGCCTCAAGTGATCTGCCCGCCTCAGACTCCCAAAGTGCTGAGATTACAGGTGTGAGCCAGCGTGCCCAGCTGGTTTATAACTTTTTCTTTTTTTTTTTGAAACGACCTTTTTTTTTTTTTTGAACAGCCTGTTGCCCAGGCTGAAGTGCAATGGTGCAATCTTGCTTGGCTCACTGCAACCTCAGCCTCTTGGGTTCAAGTGTTTCTCCTGCATTGGCCTTCTGAGTAGCTGGGATTACAGGCGTGCACAATGCCTGGCTAATTTTGTATTTTTAGTAGAGACGGGGTTTCTCCATGTTGGTCAGGCTGGTTTCTAATGCCTGACCTCAGGCGATCCACCCACCTTGGTCTCCCAAAGTGTTGGGATTACAGGCATGACTCAGTGCACCTGGCCGGTTTTAACTTTTTTGAAGTGCATTTTCCACATAGGCATCTCTCTTGGAGTGTCCATGAGGAACACGGTACTGTCCTTTTTGGTGTCTCTGCAGGGCCACTGTGACACTGTCTTCTTTCAAAGATTTCTGTCCATAATGTCTCAACATTGACTGGGTTTTTTTCTCTTGCATTTTAGGGAGAATTGGGGCTCATCCATCCTCACCTCTCTCCCATTGAATTGGTGCATCCTGTTTTGTTAGCACCTGGGATGCCCATGTTCAAGGTTCCTTAAGCACCTCAGTTTAAGGAAAGAAATGCACATATTTAAAATATGTGAGGTAAGTGTGCAGGGTAATAATGGACAATGCATGTGTTTACTTTGGGGACTGTTGTGTCAGCTGTTTTTGAGCCGTAGGTATTCTTTTAGGAATTTTCTTTTTTTTTTTTTTCTTTTTGAGACAGAGTCTCATTCTGTTGCCCAGGCTGGAGAGTATGCAGTGGTGTGAGTCTCGGCTCACTGCAAGCCCTGCCTCCTGGGTTCGTGCCATTCTCCTGCCTCAGCCTCCCAAGAAGCTGGGACTATGGGCGCCTGCCACCATGTCGGCCTATTTTTTTGGATTTTTAGTAGAGATAAGGTTTTGCCGTGTTAGCCAGGATGGTCTCAGTCTCCTGACCTTGTGATCCGCGTGCCTTGGCCTCCCAAAGTGCTGGGATTACAGGCATGAGCCACCGCGCCCTCCTGAGGCTTAGGAATTCTTATAGTTGACTGGCATTTACAATTTATTAAGGGACTTTTTAAGTGTATAATCCTCAAAACTTCTAAAAAAAAATGGTGATGTTTTGTTATCCAAGTTACTTTGACATCAACCATTTGCTGTCCCACCACATAATTTCTCATTATGTTACCTTATTACTGGCTGAGTTAATATGCTTACTGGGGACCTGTATATGACTTCTCCCATTAAAAGTAAGTTAAGTCTGGGCGCAATTGCTCAAGCCTGCAATCCCAGCACTTTGGGAGGCTGAGGTGGGAGGATCACTTGCGCCCAGGAATTTGAGACCATCTCGGGCAACAAAGAGATCTCAAAAAACAAAATTAGCCAAACATGGTGTACATACCTGTAGTATCAGCTACTTGGGAGGCTGAAGCGGGCTGATGGCTTGAGCCCAGCAGTTTGTGCTGCAGTGAGCCGAGATTGTATCACTGTGCTGTAGCCTGTGGGTCAGAGTGAGACTTGTCTCTAAAAAAAAAAAAAAATTATTTAATTACTTAAAAATAAATAAATAAAAGCAAGTCCAAATGGAGATGGTTGGTGGTGTTGGTTGGAATGGATGACATTATGAATGTATTTAACACCACTAATCTGTACACTTAAAGATGGTTAAGATGGTAAATTTTATGTTGTACATATCTTACCATAATTAACAAATAATAGATTTAAAACAAACAAACAAAGTATATTCAATGCCAGGTGTAGTGGCTCACGCTTGCAATCTTAGCACTTTGGGGCATTGAGGTGGGCAGATTGCCTAAAGCCAGGAGTTCAAGACCAGCCCTGTCTCAAGAAAAAAAAAAAAAATTGACTTTCATTCTGGATCGTAAATAGAGACATTCTTTCCCAGAGCTGGCACTTGAGGGAACCTGCCTACATGTCTTCAATGGACATCTTAAGACTTATGTTTTGGACATATTAGACTATTGGAATAAAGGAGCTGAGTTGGGAGTACAGACTCCTTTTCTTATCCATTTCCTCGTGTGGCAGGAGATTTTGCTCCTAGCCCGCACTTACTGCTGTGAGATCGTTGATTCTGCAAGGTGAGCTGTGCTGTTCAGGTCCTCATGAATGCCCATGTTCAGTCTCATGCAGAATAAGAAGAAAGGAATACCAGCTCTATTTCTTTTCTTTTTTTTTTTTTGAGACGGAGTCTTGCTCTGTCGCCCAGGCTGTAGTGCAGTGGCGCGATCTCGGCTCACTGCAAGCTCAGCCTCCCGGGCCCACACCATTCTCCTGCCTCAGCCTCCCGAGTAGCTGGGACCACAGGTGCCTGCCACCACACCCGGCTAATTTTTTGTAGTTTTAGTAGAGACAGGGTTTCACCGTGTTAGCCAGGATGGTCTTGATCTCCTGACCTTGTGATCCGCCCGCCTCAGCCTCCCAAAGTGCTGGGATTACAGGCGTGAGCCACCGCGCCTGGCCTACCAGCTCTATTTCTATGAAGCTTACTTTTGTTGTTGTTGTTGTTGTCGTCGAGAGGGGGTTTTGCTCTGCCGCACAGGCTGGAGTGCAGTGGTGCAGTCATGGCACTCATTGCAGCCTCTACCTGCTGGGATCAATAGATCCTCCCTGCTAAGCCTCCTGCATAGATGGGACTGCAGATATGCTCCACTACGCCCAACTAATTTTTAAAGTTTTGTGGAGACACGGTTTTGCAGCATTGCCTACCCTGGTCTTGAACCCCTGGGCTCCAGTGACCCACCTGCTTTGGCCTTCCAAAGTGTTGGGATTATAGACGTGTGCTACTGAGCCTGGTCTTGCTGAATTATTATTTATTTTATTTTTTAAAAATTCCTCTTAGCCTATCTTGGGGGAGGTGAGTCAGTGTTATTCAGGTGTACATATAGCAAAATCACCCATTTTAAGTGCACCCTGGAAGGAGTCTTTGCCAAATGGATAGGGCTTGGTAACTACCACCACTTGGGACATTTGAGAAGCCGATGTTGGAATGTTTTCACACGGATGCATTCATTTACTATGTTTATTATTCTATGTGATTTGCTTTCTGTGTGTTATTTCACTTAAACCCAGTAGGGGTAAAGATTATGATCCCTATTTTGCAGATGAATTTTAAACAGGTTAGGGGGCTTGTCAAGGTCATGCAGCTTTTAATCGTGATGGGATGATGCCTCTTGAATGAGGCTTAGAGTAGTAAGATGGCTGAGGAAGGAAAAAAGTAGAAAGGAGAGAAAGAGAAGGAGGGAAGGAGGAAAGTAGGCAGAAAGGAAGGAAAGAAGAGGGAAGGAAGGAGAAAGGAGCAAGGAAAGAAGAGGAAGGAAAGAAGAAGGCAGAAAGGAAGGATGGAAAGAAAGAATGAAAGGAAAGAAGGAAGGAAACAGATGAAAGAAGAAGGGAAGGGCTGAAGGAAGGAACAGGTCCCTTGTTCAGGTGGGTTTATTCCCAGGAACGATCTGGGAAATAGTGTGTATGTAAAGATGGAAAGTGTGTATGTAAGAGCTGTTTTAGGCCAGACGTTGTGGCTCATGTCTGTCATCCCAGCACTTTGGGAGGCTGAGGCAGGAGGATTGCTTGAGGCCAGGAGTTGAAGACTGCCCTGGGCAACATAGCAGGACCCTGTCGCTATAAAAAATAAAAAAATTAGCTGAGTGTGGTGGCTTATACCTGTAGTCCCATCTACTCAGGAGATTGACACAACAGGTTTAGGGAAAACGAAAAACAAAATAAAAAACAGGCCGGGTGCAGTAGCTCAGGGCGACAGAGTGAGACTGTCTCAAAAAAAAAAAAAAAAAAAAATTAGCTGGTTGTGGCGCATGCTTGTAAATCCTAGCTACTTGGGAGTCTGAGGCTGGAGGATCGCTTGAACACAGCAAATGGTGGTGGCAGTGAGCTGTGATCGTGCCACTGTACTCTAGTCTGGGCCACAGAGCAGAACTCCATCTCACAAAATAAAAATAAAAATAAAAACATACAAACAGAGATGAGGACACAGACAGACATAGAGGATGGCCCTGTGAGGACACAGGGAGAAGACGGCATCTCCAAGCCAGGAGAGAGGCCTCAGGAGGAACCAGCCCTGCCCACATCTGGGTCTCTGACTTCCAGCCTCCAGGCCTGTGGGAGAAGAAAGTTCTCTTTAAGTCCCCCAGTCTGTGTTATGTTATTACAGTAGTTCAAGCAAAGTACTTTATTTACATAGAAGTCTGCCAGAATTATGGGCCCTGAAATGCTTTCCAGGATGAGTTGAGGTCAGATGGAGCGTAATTTATAGGTTCTTTTTTTACATTTACTATTAGCCACTGTGTTTTTTTTTTCCAGCAGAGTAGTGAATACTGCAGAAACTGAATTAGTTGACAGCTTAAGTCAGATCTTTATGCATCTCAGAATATTTGTACTGATTAAAAGAAATAATGAGCACTTGATAGGTTGGAAGATTGAGACCCAGAAAGTAATCTCTCCCTGTGACGACCAATTTCTTGCTTGACTACCTTGTTTTTTTTTTGGATGAAAATGTGTTTCTTATATCAGTAGAGATTATGAAGGTATTTATGTACCAGTGACTAAAATATCAGCCATAGGTTTCCTGTTTGTTGTTGTTGTTGTTGTTTTTGGTGGGGTTTTTTTTTGTTTTGAGACAGGGACTTGCTGTGTTGGCCAGGCTGGAGTGCATGATGTGATCATAGCTCACTGCAACCTCAGCCTCCCAGGCTCAGGCAATCCTCCCACCTCAGCCTCCCAAGTAGCTGGGACTACGGCTGTGCACCACCACACCTGGGTAATTTTTTATGTTTATTTTTATAGCTGGCATCTCGCTGTGTTGCCCAGGCGGGTCTTGAACTCCTGGCCTCAAGTGATCCCACCATCTTGGCCTCCCAAAGTGCTGGAATTACAAGCGTGAGCCACCCCGCCCTGCCTAGTTTACAATTTGAACTTGGTTTTTCATCTCAGCGCCTTTGAAGACTTCTGTCTTCTCCCATGTTTGGGGCGGCTCTGCCTTGTGGACATTCCTTAGCGATCGGCCTGGGGAGGCTCAGACATGTCTAGGCTGCCTTTGTAGGAATAGGGATTAGTAGCTCCTTAGCCCCTTTCTTTCCTGGGTTGTTGCTGTTTGCTGAGGTCTGCACAGTTCAGACCACCCTGGAAGCCTCTCTCAGGTTCTCAGAGACAGTGGAATTATACCTTTGACTCTGAGCTCGCAGCATTGCTAGGGAATGTGCTTGGCTGAATTTGGCACTGATTGGTTGAATTTGTACTCCCTGGGCATATTTGCTTTGGTAACAGATACTACAGATTGGGTACCTTGAAATAACAGAAGTTAATTGTCTCGCAGTCCTGGAGACCACAAATCTAAAGTCCAGATGTGGCATGGCTGCGCTCCCTCTGGAGCCTCTAGGGGAGGCTCCTTCCTGTCCCTCCCAGTTCCTGGGAGCACCAGGCGTCCCTGGGCTTGTGGCTGTGATGTGGTCTCTGCCTCCGTCTCCACATGGCCTTCTCCTCTGTCTCTTTTTCCTGTTTTGACTCTTATGAGAACACCTGTCATTGTGTTTAGGGTCCACTCCAATCTTGGATGACCTCACATTGGGATCCTTAACTTAATTACACCTGCAAAGACCCTTTTTCCAAATGAGGTCTCATTTACAGGTTCTGTGAGTCAGGACATGACATATCTTTCTGGGAGAGCATAGTTCAGTCCACTACAGTTGTATCCAGTTCTTTCTGGAGGCTCCAGGGGAGGCTCCTTCCGGCCTTTTCCAGATCCTGGGGGCTCCAGATTTCCCTGGACCTATGGCCGCATCACTGCACTCTCTGCCTCTGTCTTCACGTGGCCTTCCCTCTGTCTGTGTCTCCTTATTAGTTTCACCACTCATACTGGACTGCCTCCAGGATCACCTCACCTTAATATATATCTTTTTTTTTTTTTTTAATTTCATTTTTTAAAAGTAGAGATGGGGTCTTGCTGTCTTTCCCTGGCTGATGTTGAATGCCTGTGCTGGGATTACAGGTGTGAGCCACTGTGCCCAGCCTTTGTGTATATCTTAATTACATCTGCAAAGACCCTATTTCCAAATAAGGTCTCATTCACAGGTACCAAGGATTAGAACATCAATGTGTCTTTTCCAGGGCACCCAATTCAACCCACACAAATGGGGAGAGGGGAGATTGGCTGTATTTAGGTGACGCATGAAAGGCTGAGCTAGCTGTGGGGTGTTGCTCTTGCAGCACAGAGGAAGAACTGAGCTCAGATGGTGTCAGCTGCTAGTGTCTGAGATCGTCTGTGAATCTACTCTCAGGGGTGTGCTGTAGTGAGACACAGTCCTTCTCTGTACCCTCCTGACCCCATCCCATCTACCCACGGACCCCAAGGGAAAGTACTCAGGGTTGGTTGGTTTCTTTTCCCTTTTGTGACCGCATGAAATTCCATGTCACAGTCCCTATGTTTATTCCATACAGATCTGCTGAAGTGTTTTGAGTTCTAGCAAAATTTAAAAATATAACCAAAAGAAACTTAAATCCATGTTTCTCCTTTTTCTGGGCACTTCTTTAGTATGAATGGGCTTCATGATGGTAAACACAGAGGCCTGCTGTCTTTCCTTCTGTCTCTGCTGGCCATCTCTTTCCTTCCCTCCGAAGTCACAGGCAAGAGGGATTTCGGGTTTGCTGAGCTTGAGGAAAAGAGGAAAAGGGCATCTCTTTTCACAGTGAGAAACGTGTTTTTTGCGCTTTCTCATACCTCACTTTGTAAATTTTAAAATTTTATTTATTTTTCTTTAGATTTCTGAACCAAGATATTATTTATTTATTTATTTATTTATTTATTTATTTATTTATTTATTTATTTTTGAGACAAAATCTCCTTCTGTTGCCCAGGCTGCGTGCGGTGGTGCAGTCTCAGCTCTCTGCAACCTCCACCTCCCGGGTTCAAGAGATTCTCGTGCCTCAGCCTCTGGAGTAGCTGGTATTACAGGTACCTGCCACTGTGCCTGGCTAATTGGTTTTGTATTTTTAGTACAGAAGTGGTCTCACTAAGATTAAAAGAAAAGACATAAACTCCACATAGATTTTCCTCCTGAGTAACGCTGCTACTTAGCTTGGGGAAAGATGGAGGGGATTTCTAGGGCGAGGAATGGACCACTTACCTTCAAGATCTGTCTTATCAGGAAGGAAAGATCTGACCTACCTAGAAACACTTGAAAAGACTATTTTTTTATGTCTTATTGGGCAAAGCTGGGTCAGATGGCCACCCTTAGCTGCAGAGTAGGCTAAAAATAGACATTTTCTACTCAAGTGGGATAATGGTACTGGAGAGCCTCCGAACACCAAGCAGGGAAAATCTACCAGCGCCATTAAGTGTTGCCTTTGTCTTCTGTGCACTTAAGCTACTAAACTTTAAACATTACAGCATGCCACTTCTGTCTGCTTTGAATAAGGTTGTTTACCAATACACTTCTGCAGTCTGATTGTGGCATTGGCGGCGCTGACCACATCTCCCAGGGTAGCACAAAGATCCGCTGCAGTGCACGAATAACATGTTTTGAGTTTTGTGTATTTATAACTCACACAGCTCAGAGAAAGGTTTAAAGAAGTCACAGAAGTGTAAAAAATGTGTTGAGTCAAAGATGTTGTTTTTAAAGTAGGCATGGAGAATTATCTCCATTGATGGTCAAATACAAGTGCTAAGAAGACCGAATGTTATGCAGTAAACACAGCCAAGTAATAAATAGCTTCCCTGGAGTGGTGATAGAGAAAGATAAATAAGCAGGAGGGAACCAGACAGAGGAAGAAAAGTCAAGGACCATATTCATTGCCTTACTAGAATTTTAGGGTGTGGCAAGAATTTAATGTTTCCCAGTAATCTGTATGTTCTGTTGGAAAGAAGAGCAACAGGAGACTAAAAGGTTACTCTGTTGCCCATTTCATAGGTCCAATCCCAGGCAAAGCTTGGGTAGGATGCCAGTGTTCCTGATTCCTGATTGTGTTTTATCCAGTTGAAACATCAGTGGCCATAGTCAAACACCTAAACTGGATCAGTTCACAGTCCTCAAAGCCCTTCTCCTACTTCCTGTCTTTGACCTCATTCCACCTAATTTTGTCCACACCATGTCGTACTGTAATAAAACCTATTTTATTTCCAAATTAACTAAGAGAATATACTTTAAAAATTTGTTACTATTTCATTATTTGTTTACTTTTAAAAAAATTTAACACTTGTCGGCTATTGACATTGTTTACTTCTTACACTTTTTCTTTATTTTGTAGTTCACTTTCTGTTTCTACCATAATAAAATATTCATTATTAGGAACTTCTTTTAATAGCCGAGGTTACTTCTCCGCCCTTCCCAGTCTGCCCTATAAGCTAGTAAATTCGTCATTCATTAGCTTATATATTTTAAAATACGGGGATTTTAGTTTATAGCAAATACTTTAAAAAATTATTTTCATGTTAGCATGTACAATTAGTGGTGTTCCAGATTCTTGGAAGGAAATCCATTGTATGGTTGTGGTCTTTTTTTTCTTCTCAACCCAGTCAAAAATACCCAGTCACAATTTAAAAAATTATTCACCCTTAGTGGTGCACAGCCCATAGTTCCAACTACTTGGGCTGAGGTGGGAGGATTGCTTGAGGCTGGCAAGTCAAGGCTGCAGTGAGCTATGATTGTGCCACTCTGCACTCCAGCCTGGGCAACAGAGAGAGACCCTGTCTCAAAAAAATAGACAAAACAACATAACGTGATCTACCCTCTAAGCAAATTTTCATATATACAGTTTCACTATTGTATATGTGAGATTTTTATATATAAAACTTCACATATCAATTCAGTTTTGTTAACTATAGGAACTGGGTGTATGGTAGATCTCTATGGTTTACATATCTTGCTCATCCTTTAATCAATATGTTTCCCCTTCCCCCTCAAGTCCTATCTTTTGATAACAGTCGCTCTACTTCTATGAGTTTGACTATTTTAGATTCTGCATTAGTCCATTCTCATGCTGCTAATAAAGACATACCTGAGACTGGTTAATTTATAAAGGAAAGAGGTTTAATGAACTCACAGTTCCACATGACTGTGGAGGTCCCACAGTCATGGTGGAAGGTAAAAGGAGGAGCAGAGTCACATCTTACATGGCAGCAACCAAGAAGAGAGCACAAGCAGGGGAACTCCCATTTATTAAAACATCTGATCTTGTGAGACTTATTCACTATGGGAAAAACCCACCCCCATGATTCAGGTACCTCCCACCTGGTCTCTCCCATGACTCGTGGGGATTATGGGAGCCACAATTCAAGATCAGACTTGGGTGGGGACACAGCCAAACCATGTCAGATTCCTTGTATAAGTGAGATCATGTGATATTTAATGTTTGTTTTTCTGTGCCTAGCTTATTTCACTGAACATAAAGGCCTCCAATTCCATCCATGTTGCCGCAAATGACAGAGTTTCCTTCTTTTTTAGGGCTGAATGGTATTCCATCATGTATATGTACCATGTTTTCTATATCCATCTGCCCTTGGATGGACACTGAGGTGGTTTCCATGTCTTGGCTGTTGTGCATAGTGCTGCCATAAACATAGCAGTGCAGGTGTCTGGAAGAACCTGGTTCTCTTGAGTTTTGCAATCTAGCATAAAGCAGGCACAGGAGTATCAGCAAATGAATGGATAGGTAAATGGATCAATATTGATTAGTGAGCTTTGCTCGTCAACAGATGCTGGTTCCTCAGAAGGATATACTTCCAAACCGTCCTTTCTCTGAATGTCAGTTTCTGAGAAGCCTGCACTGCTGTCTGGGGTGAATGTGATCACATAATATGGGAGGGCAGTTTTGTTTTAGTTGCTCATCTCTGTCTGAAGCTGTGAATGGGTTGTTTAAAAATATTGCTGAGGAATGACTTGCATGTCAGTAAGGGGCTGTTGATGCTGGGATCAAGGTAGATCAAAGGCAATTTAGGGATACACTAGAAATCCTGCATCAGTCGCAGTGGCTCATGCCTGTAGTCTCAGGACTTTGGGAGGCTGAGGCAGGAGGATCGCTTGAGCCCAGGAGTTCAAGGCTAGCCTGAGTAACGTAGTGTGATCCCCTTCTACAAAACGTACAAAAATTAACCGGGTAGGCTGAGGCAGGAAGATTGCTTGAGCCCAGGAGGTAGAGGCTGCAGTGAGCTGTGATGGCGCCACTGCACTCCAGCTTGGGCGACAGAGTAAACTCATTTGTTCCCAACCCAAGAACATTTATGTTACGTGAAGAATATTTCAATATGTGCGTGAACACATGCACACCTTGTGGGATCAGTGTGTTACAGGAAGAAGAGGAGGATGAAGAGGAAGAAGAGGAGAAGGAGGAGGAGATAGAAGGAGGAGGAATAAGCATAGCTTGTTTAGAGATTCTGAGTTTCTTTTATATCTCATTGTCTATTAGATTTCTTCATTTAGATGCACCCCAGTGAGAGGAGGATGGAGAGGAGGAGGAGATGGAGAAGGAGGAAGAAGTAGAAAAGAAAAGGAAATAGAAGAGGAGGAGGAGGTGAAAGAGAAGGAAGAGAAGATTGAGGAAGAGAAAAAAGAGAAGGAAGAGGTAGAGGAGGGGAAGGAGGAGAAGAGAGTGTTTGGATTGAAACTGTCCCAGCAGAATACTGTAGAGCTGTTGGTTTTCTCTGGTATTTGTAGTGGTTGCTGTTGTTGTTGTTGTTTTCTGTTGTGGACACCTACAGCACTTCATCCCAATCCATGGCAGATTGTAGAATACGGACTCCGTGCTTTGAGCAAGCCTTCGTGTGCGTTAAGGAAACAGCCGTGTTGCGGAGGGCTGTGTGTTTTACACCCTGTCTGGATTTCTGATGAAACCAGAGAGCCTGAAGAGAAAAAGGCATGTTGCACAAGTCCATTTACTGTTACTCTAATGCTTCTCCATGTGGGTGTGTGGGACGTGTGGGTGTGCTGTCTGCAAAGACTGATCTGCAGATTCTACAGCCAGTTTGTCTCCAAATTGAAGAACCATTCAGAGGCAGATGGCTCTCTCTGTTTCCCTCTCTCCCTCTTTCTCTCTCTGCAATTTCTGTATTCAGTGGAAAATTCCAGGTGAGCACCTCTCACTAAATGCCATCAGCCCACCTGTGCCGTGACACTCAGTCTCTGAAAGTTTCGCTTGGAGTCTGTGTTTGCTGTCCTGGTGCAGCCGCCCGCTGATTGCGTGGCTGCGGTGGTTTCTCCCTTTGCCAGGGGACTTAATGGCTCTGTCGATTTCTTCTCTCTCTAGGCACTGGGACGTTCGGGCGGGTGCACCTGGTGAAGGAGAAGACAGCCAAGCATTTCTTCGCTCTCAAGGTGATGAGCATTCCCGATGTCATCCGCCTGAAGCAGGAGCAGCACGTGCACAATGAGAAGTCTGTCCTGAAGGAAGTCAGTCACCCGTTTCTCATCAGGCTGTGAGTCCCCTCCTGAGGCCTCTCCCCACACACCCTCCCTAGGCCCCTGTGTGTCTCTTCTTGTAAGAAGCAGGGTGGGCCGAGACCGTGGCCTGCGTGCAAAGCCTCAGGCCACAGCAGTCTCCACCTGTCAGGTCTTATCAGCCTCTGATCTCGGAGCTGGAAGACCTCCAGGGCTCCTGACCTCCATGGCTGACCAGGTCCAAAAAGAAATGCTCTGTGTTCAGAAGTCCATGCCCAAGGCCCCTAGCTCCTCTCCTGGGTGAGCCAAGTACCTCTGCCTGGAAAAGGATGCAAGAATCTTTGTCTCCTCACCTCCTTGGGTTCTGCATCTATAGCTCTCTGGAGAACTGGTTAAGTTGATTTTTAAGGGACCACAGTCTTTTGGACAGGGCTGGGCTTCAGGTTTTGTGGGTTTCTGGTTGACTGTGGATGAGAGATATCCCATTTAGATGCAGCCCACACCCTTCCAGCTGATGGTACACAACAGTCTTATGTCCTAGGGTAGGTGTGTGAGTCCATTCGGGCTGCTATAACAAAGGATCTTAGACTCGGTAATTTACAAATGACAGACATTTACCTCATGGTTCTGGAGGCTGGAAAGTCCGAGATCAAGACATGGCAGATTCAGTGTCTGGTGAGGACCCGCTTCCTGGTTCATAGATGGCGCCTTTTCACTGTGTCCTCATATGGTGGAAGGGGCGAGGGATCTCTCTGGGGTCCCTTTTATAAGGGCACTTGTCCCATTCATGAGACTCCACCCTCATGACCTCCCAAAGGACACACCATCTAACACCATCACTGTGGGGGTTAGGATCCAACATAGTGATTTGGGAGGACACAAGATATTCAGACCATTCCAGCAGGGTAATTCCGTTTCCAGCCAGGTGTCTTAGACGAGGATGTCCTGCGTGTCTCTCCTTTCCCTCCATGGGTGCCTTCCATCCAATTCCCCAAGTCTTCCCTCTGCCGTCTTATTACTACGCCTCTCCTGTCCACCTATCCATCTTCTACTTTATCTGGGTCCCGTTTCTCTGCCCTGATTTTCTGTACTGGCGTCTCTCCTACCTGATCTTTCTCTCCCAGCCTTGCTCCCCTTGAAGACATTCCTCACTTTATAGCCTCACTAGTCCTCCCAGGTACCTCTGCAATGACCTGCTTCTCTCTGGTCATTCTCAGGGAACTCCTGAAGTATCCCATATAAAGCCCCAGCAATTCGGCATCCTCCTACCAATATCCTCATGGACTGGCTTTCTGCCAGCACCTCCCTGCAGGGGAAGGTAGAAGGTGCTGTTTACACGCTAACTATGGGGCTTCTCCTAGACCATCCCTCCTTGACAGACCTCCTTCTTTGTCTTTATTATTGTGCTTCACTTCCCCCACCTAAGAAACATACTTGTTTTCCCTCACTTACTTGCTGTCCCTGGGACACAGGGTGCCTCCTATGATGTTCTTGAAGCACCTTATGTGTACTGGAACAAGTACACCTGCCTTCTCTAGACCCAAGGTGGCCTGAGCTCCAAATAATATCATATACAGAGGATGGGTGCAGTGGCTCATACCCGTAATCCCAGCACTTTGGGAGGCCAAGGGAGGTGGATCACCTGAGGTCAGGAGTTCCAGCCAGCCTGGCCAACATGGCAAAAACCCTGTCTCTACCAAAAATGCAAAAATTAGGCTCCCAAGTAAAGCTGGGACTACAGGCACATGCCACCAGGCCCAGTTAATTTTTAAATTTTTGGCAAAGATGTGATCTTGCTTTGTTGCCCAGGCTGTTCTCAAACTCCTGACCTCATTCAATCCTCCTGCTTTGGCCTCTCAAAGTGCTGAGATTACAGGCATGAGAGTCCATGCCGGCCTCATTTTAACCATTTTTGAAATGTGCAGTTCACGGCCAGCACAGTGGCTCACACCTGTAATCCCAGCACTTTGGGAGGCTGAGGTGGGCAGATCACGAGGTCAGGAGATCGAGACCATCCTGGCTAACATGGTGAAACCCCGTCTACTAAAAATACCAAAAATTAGCCGGGCATGGTGGCGGGCACCTATAGTCCCAGCTACTTGGGAGGCTGAGGCAGGAGAATGGTGTGAACCCGGGAAGTGGAGCTTGCAGTGAGCCGAGATCACACCACTGCACTCCAGCCTAGGCAACAGAGCAAGGCTCCATCTCAGGAAAAAGAAAAAAAAAAGTGTACAGTTCACTACTTGGGAGGCTGAAGCAGGAAGGCAGAGGTTGTAGTGAGCTGAGATTGTGTCGCTGCACTTTATCCTGGGCAACGGAGTAAGACTGTGTCTCAAAAAAAAAAAAAAAAGCATGGTTTAGTGGCATGGAGCACATTCATGTTTCTATGCAACTGCCCCCCCCATCCCCATCCATCTCCAGAACTCCTTTTCATCTTCCCCAGCTGAAACTCTGTCCTCATGAGACGCGCCCTAGTGCCCCTCCCTCCAGCCCCGCCCCGGCAACCTCCCTTGTACTCTCTGCTCTATGAATTTGGTGATTCTAGGAACCTTATATAGGCAGAATCCTACAGCGTTTGCCCTTTTGTGACTGGCTTCTTTCAGTTACTGTAATGTCCTTCAGATTCCCCCATCCTGTAGAAAGGAATTTCCCTGCTCTCTAAACCTGGGTAGTATCCCATCGTGTAGAGGATACAGCATGTTGTGTTTATCCATTCATTCATCCATGGACACTGGGGTGCCTTCCACCTCTTGGCTGTAGTAAGTAATGCTGCTCTGAACACGATTCCACAAATATCTGTTCCATTGCCTGCTTTCAGCTGCTTGGATACATTGTTTTAATTTTGTTGTTTGAGATGGAGTCTCCCTCTGTCACCCAGGATGGAGGGCAGCGGTGCAATCTTGGGTCACTGCAACCTCTGCCTCCTGGGTTCAAGCGATTCTCCCACCTCAGCCTCCTAAATAGCTGCGATTACAGGCATGCACCACCACCCCCAGCTAATTTTGTATTTTTAGTAAATACAGGTTTTCACCTAGTTGACCGGGCTGATCTGGAATTTCTGACCTCAAGTGATCTACCCGCCTGGGCCTCCCAAAGTGCTGGGATTACAGGCGTGAGCCACCACCCGGGCCCCTCAAATACATTTTTAGTATTATAATTAGATGCCTTTCCCACTGATGCAGGGCGCCTGTGCAGTGTTTTTAGTTATGGATTGTTTTTGAGGCTTGCCTCAAGTTTTCCTTTCTTCCACTCACCCTTCCTCATTGCCAGGTAACTATTTGACAGCCTGGTGTGGATCCTTCTGTACTTTTCTTTGTGTTAAAAAAGCCCCCACATGCACACACACACGCACACACACATGTGCACATGCACACACACATATATGCATGCATGCACACATGCACACATGCCCCATGCAGTTTTGGCCTCATGCCACTAGAGTATGCATCATTTTTGTCTCTTGTTTTCTTGGAGATCCCTCTGGGGTATTTTGAGGAAGGGAAGTTGTAGTATTATTGTTGTTGTTGATTTTTAGATATTCAGGGGCACACGTGGACGTTTGGTACATGGGTGTATCGTGTCATGGTGAGCTTTGGGCTTCTAGTGTACCCCTTACCCAAATAATGAACATTGTACCCGATAGGTAATTTCTCGGCCCTCAACCCCTTCCCAACATTTCCCTTTTGGGAGTCCCCGTATCTGTTATTTCCATTTCTATGTCCATGTGGACCCACTGTTGAGTTCTCACTTTTGAGCGAGACTGTGTGGTATTTGACTTTGTGTCTCAGTTATTTTACTTAGGATAGTGGTTTCCAGTTCCATCCCTGTTGTTGCAAAAGACATGATATTATTTTTGTTGGTGGTGTTGATATACTACATTTTATGTGGCTTTTATATACTAAATTTTCTTTATCCAGTCATCTATTGGAATGGCGGTTATAAAAACTCAAAAAAATCCAGGCAGGGTGGCCCACGCCTATAATCCCAGCACTTTGAGAGACCCAGGCAGGAGGATCGCTTGAGCCCAGGAGTTTTAGACCAGCCTGGGCAATATAGTGAGACCCTGTCTCTACAAAAAGCTCAAAGAAATAGCGAGGGATGGTGTTGCATGCCTGTAGTCACAGGTCTTCAGGAGGCTGAGGTGGGAGAATGCTGGAGCTCAGGAGTTGAAGGCTGCAGTGACCTATGATCGCACCGCCGCACTCCATCCTGTGCAACAACAGAGTGAGACCCTATCCAGGAAAAAAAACAAAACAGTAAGAAAACAACAGATGGTGTGGAAGTGGAGGAAAGGGGCCGTGGATGTGCTGCTGGTGCGGAGGAGGCCTTCCAGTGCATGCGGCAGAGGGGGTGACCTCACTTTCTCGTCGAGAGGAGCTCAGCTGTGCAAGGCAGAGTTGCAGAGGATGGGAGGGTGGATGTGACCCTAGGAGCAAGGCTGTGTGCCTGTGGGCACGCACTTCCTGGTGACGTTTCCTTGGACCCCACAGTGGGAAACAGGAGTGCCTCTGCCCTCTCATTCCTCTTGCTCTGTATTTGCATTCGCTGTCTTGCTGGTCTCCAGATTCCCAAGCGCTGCTGCCAACCCACGCCTTCAGCCTGCCAAGCTACGCGTGTGTGCCCACTTCACCATTCTCTGAGCCTTCTGCTCAGATACCTCTCACCAAAAATAAGTTCCTGCTCTTCCTCCTTGCCCCTCAGCCCTAGTCAGTTCCTCATTTGCACTTCCCCATTTCGGAAGCGGTCCTTCCAGCTCTTGGGGCTCACCTACGAACCATTTTTTTATTTCTTTCACTTTGTATTCACACTAATCCTGAGTCCTGTCCTTTTCTTTTCTTTTTTAAAGAGATGTAATCTTACTCTCTCATCGAGTCTGAAGTGCAATGGTGCAGTCATGGCTCACTGTATTCTTGACATCCTGGACTCAAGGGATCCTCCCACCTCAGCCTCCCAAGAAACTGGGACCACAAGTACACACCGCTATGCCCAGGGAATTAACATTTTTTTGTGTGTGAACAGGATCTCATTATGTTGCTCAGGCTGGTCTCAAACTCGTAGTTTCAAATGATTCTCCTGCCTCGGCCTCCTAAGTAGCTAGGATTACAGGTGCGCACCACCATGCCTTGCCCCTTTCCAATTCTATAACCCGTCTCCAGAGCCCATCCACGTCAATGCTGTCTTCACAGAAGCCACCATAGCTTATCTAGATGCCCTCCCCTGCTCTCCATTGATCTGCCATCTCTGCTGGACTCACCCCTTCCTCCTGTATCAGCTGAAACCTTTCTAATGTGAAAATAGGCAGGGCGCGGTGGCTCATGCCTGTAATCTCACCACTGTCAGAGGCTGAGGCGAGAGGATTGCTTGAGGCCAGGAGTTTGAGACCAACCTGGGCATTTTAGTGAGACCCCATCTCTAATTTTTTTTTTTTTTTGTAAAGACAGGGCCTTTCTCTGTTGCCCAGGATGGAGTGCAGTGGTGCCATTGTAGTTCACTGCAGCCTCATTCTCCTGGGCCGCAGTTACCCTGCCACCTCCCATGTAGCTGGGACTATAGCACCAGTACCACCAAACCTGGCTAATTTTTAAATTTTGAGAGTCTTGCTATGTTGTACAGGCTGATTTTGAACCCTTGAACACAAGTGATTTTCCTACCTCAGTCTCTGAAGTAGCTAGGAGTACAGGTACACACCACCATGCCTACCTAATTTTTAATTTTTTTGTAGAGACGTGGTCTTGCTTTGTGCCTAGGCTGGTTTTGAGCTCTTGGGCTCAAGTGGTCTGCCACCTTGGCCCCACAAAGTGCTGGGGCATTTTGGCCTCCAACCTTCTTTTATGTCCCTCCGCAGTCTTCCTTTGGCCTTCAGCTGTGGGGACAGAGATGCCTTCTGCCTCCCTGTCTCCACCTTCTACCTGGTGTTGCAAGACCCCCTCCAGCCATCCTTCCAAGTTTACTATGTAATGTCTGTTCCCCATCACGCCTGCAGAGCTCATGACAGTCACAAGATCTGCCCTTCCTGAGGACATGATGTACCGAGGACATTGCTTGGCACATAAGGGGCCCTTGTGCAAAACATCTGGGGACCAGCAAAGAATGTGGCTGTTGAGTTACTGATTAATGTGTTGGCGAATTCACTGATTCCTGAGGCTAGTACGTACCGTAAGGGTTAGATCTTGAACATGCTTCTCATATCCGTTGTGACAAACCCTCTTATCTTCTGTTGCTTTTGAACTTTTATAGACGTGATGTCAGGGGCAGAGTCACACAGTTAACTGGAATCGTGGAACTGATGCATCGGTTTCTAATTTTCTAAACTCAGATGTGAAATCACCTGTGGTCACTAAACTCTGTCCCATTCCACAGTCCCTGCACATGATGACTTAAGTTTTGTAAATGTTTTTTGGAGATAGTAAAGTCAGTATCTCTTTTAACATTTTGTTCCTTATCTTTAGTGATACCCAGCTCTGTACAAGTTCTGTCCATGTAAGCAGTCTTTTTTTTTTTTTTTTTCCAGATAGGGTCTTGCTGTGTCACTGAGGCTGGAGTGCAGAGGTTCAGTCATAGCTCACTGCAGCCTTCTACTCCTGGGCTCAGGCTGTCCTCCCACCTCAGCCTCTTGAGTACCTGGGACTACAGGCGTGCACAAACCACACCTGCCTAATCTTTTTATTTTTTTCCAGAGACAGAGTCTCCCTATGTTGCCCAGGCTAGTCTCAAACTTCTTAGTCTCAAGTGATTCTCCTGCCTGAGCCTTCCAAAGTGCTGGGATTATAGGTGTGAGCCACCACACTCGTCTGCAAAGTCTTACTGATAAAAGATTTGAAGGAAGGATGTCTCAGAGAACTTTTGTTTTTCTTCTAATATTTATTTAATCTTACTGAGCTGGGGAAAGGCAAGGGAATCCCAGTTTTCCAGATTTTTTTTTCCTTATAGGAATATGTTCTTACTTGGCTACCTCTCTTTATAAACTGTTACTTCTTAAAGATGCTGAAGGGTGATCCCGCATTAGTGTATAGGTAAAAATGATGTGTTCACTTCATATATACTGATGAGATGATGTTGTTAAATCTTGTAGTTTGTTGATGTTGATTTTACCAAGACACTTGTGGAACAAATATATTTTCATACAACCTTACACATCTCAGTAGTTTTCCCCACTCATGCAGTAACTTTTTCTCCCCTGCTTTCCCTCCTCCTTTCCCCACCTCTTCTTCCCTCCCCTCGTCCCCTCTTCCCTTCCCTCCTCTTCTCATTTGATACAAAACCCTAACTCTCTTCCTCTACAGATCATCCTACCTGTGGTTGAAATTGCAACTTCCATTGCAAGCCAGGTGACCGAACCTGATATCTTTGTATTGTCAGGGCTTGCGTATTGTACATGCCTGCTAAATCCTGAAAGTTCTTTCATTCCTCCCTTCTAACCTACCCAAATGCTTCTAATCTCCCACTATGGTTAATTATCTCTGATGCTCCTGAAGGGTGACCTTCCTTCATTTATCTCTGATGCTCCTGAAGGATTCTCCTACATTGTGACAAGGTGATGCATTGTTCCTAAGAGGATCTGTGCAGATTATTATCCCAGACTGGGGTAGATGGGGGAGGATAGAGGATATATCCAAAGAGTGTGTTGATGTGTTGCAAACTAATTGACAGGAGAGAGAGAGAGAGACTTTCAGGATTTAGCAGGCATATAGAATATGCAAGCCCTGACAATACAAAGATCTCAGGTTCGGTCACGTGGCTTGCAGGGGAAGTTGCAATTTCAACCACGGGTAGGATGATCTGTAGAGGACGAGAATTAGGACTTTGTATCAAATGAGAGAGAGAGAATGCATCTTTTTCTTGCATATGTCAGCCATTCTCTTCAACTAAATTAATTGTTGTACACAGTGGTCTTGCTATTGCTTTGACCGTTTTTGTGGCCTGAAGAAATTTAAAAAGTCACTAGCTGATAAAAAGTCACGAGCTGACACAGAAGTTTATTGTAGAAGTTCAGCAGTATGATAGTATTTGGACCTTGGAAAATATTTCGCCATCAGAACAGTGAAATTGTGGTTGTCTTCTAAGCTCATCCACAAAAGTACAGTTTGACTGTCATGCATTTGAGATCCCGTGTGCTTAATCATGAAATAGTACTGAGAGTAACACTCCTGCCCAACCAGTAATGGTGCAGAGCACAACATTAGGGCATTTAGCTAGGAGAAAATGACTTGAGACGTCAACTGTAAGATGAAAGGAGCATGGGTGTGTGGTCGGTCTTTATAACTCCAACAGATTGCTCTGGAAAACAGTCACTACATACCAAATTTTAGCCAGTCGTAGTGCCATGTGCCTGTAATCAGCTACTCAGGAGGCTGAGGCAGTACAATCACGTGAACCCAGGAGCCCGAGGTTGCAGTGAGCCAAGATCATGCCATTGCACTCCAAGCCTGGGCGACAGAGAGAGACTCTGTCTCAAAACAAACAAGCAAACAAACAAAACAAAACAAAAAAACCACTCCAACAAATACCTCTCCCTCCCCAGATACTCTCCCTGGATCCCTTTTGCCTCAAGACCCCAAATTTTGAACTTGCTGAGCTGTAAGAAGTCAGTGGAGAGGTAGGACACAGGTGCACAGCCTTCAGTAACTGAAGGGAAAAAAACAAAAGAAATTTCTAGGCTGGGCGTGGTGGCTCAAGCCTGTAATCCCAGCACTTTGGTAGGCTGAGATGGGCAGATCACAAGGTCAGGAGATCGAGACCATCCTGGCTAACATGGTGAAACCCCGTCTCTACTAAAAAAAATAAATAAATACCAGCCGGGCGAGGTGGCGGGCGCCTGTAGTCCCAGCTACTCGGGAGGCTGAGGCAGGAGAATGGTGTAAACCCAGGAGGTGGAGCTTGCATTGAGCTGAGATCTGGCCACTGCACTCCAGCCTGGGTGACAGAGCGAGACTCCGTCTCAAAAAAAGAAAAAAAAGGAAATTTCTAATCCTGAGCTTCCTTCAGCCACCCAGCTGCTGAGGGGCAGGAATGTAGCAGCAAGGAGGACAGAGGAAGGCATTCCTACAGCCTGAATTTGTGGGTCATTAGTTCCCCAACGCCAGCATTGTTGCAGAATCTGCAAATTTTAAAGTGCATTAGGTAATTTTATGTAAGAGGCCTATATTTTGCTAATACATATAAACTCTGTTTATATGTATTGTGTTTAGTCAAATAAATGTTTATTTAAAATTGACAGTAGCATGTTGTTTTATTTATTTATTTTTTCTTTTAGAGACAGGATCTTGCTGTGTTACCCAGGTTGAAGTGCAGTGATGTTGTGCTCATAGCTCATTGCAGCCTCCAATTCCTGGGCTCAAGGGATCCTCCCACCTTAGCCTCCTGAATTGCTGGACGCCACCATGCCTGGCTGATTCTTTTATTGTAGAGATGGGATCTTGCTGTGTTGCTCACGCTGCTGTCGAACACCTGGCCTCAAGTGATCCTCCTGCCTCAGCTTCCCAAAGTGCTGGGATGACAGGCATTGAGCCTCTGTGCCTGGCCTATGATTTTCCTATCATTAATCTCTGTGTCATTGTAAGCTGTCTCCCATGTCTTTGCTTTCATTCTATATTGTTTTGGTGGCATGGTCTGTGCTGGCAGACGAGACTGTCTGGTCAACCTTGAGCATTGCTCTGTATCCTCAGGAAAGGTTTCCTGGGCATTGTTTTTGTTTTCTTCATACACCGACTGGCTGCAACTCATTGGAATGACATTGCAAGGGAGCATCCATGATAGTGTCATGATCAGATGAAACATAACAGTATGTTTCCTGGTCATGGTTAAGGTTGTCCTTTATGCTTCTGATTCTTTTGGGTGCCATCTCCTGGTGGCCCTCTCATGTGCTCATGGAAACACAGGCATGCTGGTGTCTTCTAGGTCTCCAAAAACAAAGCCCAGGTTAGGCACAGTGTCTCACGTCTGTAATCCCAGCAATTTGGGAGAACGAGTTGGGAGGATCACTTCAGCCCTGGAGTTCAAGACCAGCCTGGGCAACACGGTGAGATCCTGTCTGTACAAATAATAATAATAATAAAAAAATGAGCCAGATGTGGTGGCATGCACCTGTAGTGCCAGTTACGAGGCTGAGGTGGGAGGATTGCTTGAGCCCAGGAAGTTGAGGCTGCATGAGTCATGATTGTACCATTGCACTTCAGCCTGGTGGACAGAATAACCTGTTTCAAAAACAAACAACACCCCAAACAAAATCCCAAAGCCCTTGGTTCCAAATCTGCCTCATTTTCCCCCACCTCTTTAGGCACAAACCTTCTTTCATTATCTGTGCAAATTGTACTTATATTTGCTGAGATGTTGAATGCACAGACGCACCTCAGTATCTTCTGTACCTACTTTCATCCCTACCTCTTCCTCTTCCTTGATCTCTCTTTGCTGCATTTTCTTCCACTGATCAACACCTTTGTAAGAAGGCACCTCGGGCAAGCTCCCGCAAGCAAGTGCTTAGGAATACCTCCTTTGGGGCTTTTTAAAAGGGCTATCTTTTCCCAGCAGGTTTGGGATGCAGTCCGCTAGTTTATTGTTAATTCCCAAGCTTAGTGATGGTTCCAGGTTACTGAATCGGGTGTGATCTCTGAAGATCTGTGTGTTGTCGGTTAGTAGGTTAGGGCTGCCATAATAAAGTAGCATAGATTGGGTGGATTAAACAACAGTGGTTTATTTTTTTACCATTCTTGAAGCTAGAATTTTGAAAAGAATATTAACATGTGAGACCATGATATTTACTCTTCATTCATGCCAAGACAATGAGACATTTACCCATGTCCCAGGAGACACATATCTTAACATCTGCTGTTGTCTGAAAGCATCTCTCAAATTCATATAATGAGACAGTAACCCCAAAAGCTATGGAATTAAAAGATGGAGCATTGGGGGAAGCAATTAGATCATGAGGGTGAAGCCAATGAAGAGGACCAGTGTTCTTGGTGAAGGGGCCCAGGGGAGCCCGTTTCCCCTGGGTCCATGGGAGGACGTCACGAGAAGCGCTCTTCCCTCAGGAATGGGCCCTTACCACGCAGTTCATCAGCGGGCGCCCTGGACTTCCAGCCTCCAGAACTGAGAATAATACATGTTTCTTGTTTGTAAGGCCTCCTAGTATATGGTATTTTTGTGATAGCAGCCAGAATGTACTAAGACAACACGTATGTAAAATCTATGCAACTTGTGCTTTAAAATCCATCTGTATGCTTCTCCCAGTATCTGGTTATACACCTGTCTTAACATCTACACACATCTTAGCATCTACCTATACTGATGAATTACACCTATCTGTATACATTAGCACCTATCTGTACCCAGAGTCACATCTACAGACATGCAGATCCTAACATCTGTCTGTATACGCACCTTAGCATCTATCACATATATTAGCATCTGTGGACCTTGAGAGCTTGTTTGGCATTTCTAGCAGGGGAGCGCAGCTACTCGTATACCCTTGACCGAAGACTAGTCCTCCTCTATTGGGGATGGTCATACTCTTTGACTGAACAGGCATGTTTGGGAGGGATGCACACACAGCCATGAGGGAGGAAGAGGACAACCGCCTAGCCAGTCAGATCAGCTGAATCAACCTTGGCAATCAGTGGTGAGCAGACGTCGCAGCCAGATTGCCCTCACATCCATATATTAGCATCTGTCTATACCCATATCCTAATACGTGTCTACACACACAGAGCGACACCAGTATACATCCATCTACACCCATATCCTAACGTCTCTCTATATTCTGTTAATATCTATCTATGTTCATAGTCTAACATCTGTCTTTATGTGTATATTAATGTCTGTCTATAACCATATCCTAGTATGTGTCTACACCCACAGAGCAACACCAGTCTACATCCGTCTCCACCCATATCCTAATGTCTCTCTATACCTCTGTTAATATCTATGTTTGCAGTCTAACATCGGTCTTTACATGTATATTAACATCTGTCTACACGCATATCCTAGCATCTGTCTACACCCATATTATAAATCTGTTTCTTCCTATATGTTAACATCTCTCTACACCCATATTCTAACATTTGTATCTATCTATATTGTAATACCTATCTACATCTATATCCTAACATCTATCTCTACCTACATATTAACATCTGTCTGCACCTATATTCTAACATTATCTATATCCATATTCTAATATTTGTCTACACCCATATATTAACATATGTCTACAGCCATGTCCTAACATCTGTAGCCATATGTTAACATTTATCTACACCTATATCCTAACATCCATCTACACCTATATGGTAACACCTGGTTATATGCATCTACACCCATATCCTAAAATCTCTCTATGCCTACATATTAACATCTGTCTACATCTGTATTCAACATTTATCTATATCCGTATTGTAATATCTTATCTACACCCGTATAATTAATATCCATCTACACCTGTATCCTAACACCTATCTGTAACTACATATTAACATCTTTATATATCTGTATGCTAACATATATCTATATCCATATTCTATACCATATTGTAACACTGTTTACACCCATATATTAGCACCCATCTGCACCCATATACTAATGTCTGTCTCTGAGCACATAGTAATATCTATGTGTAGATGCATTCTAACACCTATCTGTACCCATATGTAAGGACAGATGTCTTTACCCATATGCTCATACCTGTGTGCTCCATGTCCCAGCATCTGTCCCCAGCTATTACTGCCTGTCTGCACACACATTTTGGCATCTAACTGCATCTGTACCCCAACACCTAGCGTACGGCATATCCCATCCCCTCCTGAGGCAGGGCCCTGAGTGTGTGCTGATGCCTAGCTCATGGCGTACCCCCGCCCTGCCGTGGTAGGGCCCTGAGCGTGTACTGACACCTAGCTGACAGTATATCCTCTCTCCTCCTGTGGCAGGGCCCTGAGTGTGTGCTGACACCTAGCTGCATCTGTACCCCAACACCTAGCTGACAATGTACCCCTGCCCTGCCCTGGCAGGGCCCTGAGCATGTGCTGTCCCCGCAGGTTCTGGACGTGGCATGACGAGCGCTTCCTCTACATGCTCATGGAGTACGTGCCGGGCAGGGAGCTCTTCAGCTACCTTTGCAACCAGGGGCACTTCTCCAGCACCACAGGGCTCTTCTACTCTGCGGAGATCATCTGTGCCATCGAGTACCTGCACTCCAAGGAGATCGTCTACAGAGACTTGAAGCCGGAGAACATCCTGCTGGATAGGGATGGCCACATCAAGCTCACAGACTTTGGATTTGCCAAGAAGCTGGTAGACAGGTAAGAGGAATGTGAGCTCAGACGGGATCTATGCTGCTTGGCAATAAGAAAGATCGTGGTAGTTGTGGCAGGTCAGCAGGGAAAGACTGGGAACCAGAGTTTAACTTTCATGTGTGGGAGACACTTGCAGCCAGGGATGAGAGAGCCAGGTTGACCTTGTTTAAGTGGGCTGTGATTGCTGGCAACTTCAGTTGGACTGGAGGCCATTATCCTAAGTGAAGTAACTCAGAAATGGAAAACCAAATAGGATGTGTTCTTATAGGTGGGAGTTAAGCTGTGGGTGTGCAGGGCATACAGAGGAGTGTAATAGACACTGGAGACTCAGAAGTGGGAAAGGTGGGAGGAGCCAGTTACAGAGGTAATTTCCTGATGACAGATTGAGGAGGCAGTTGTATCTGTGTGTGTGTGTGTGTGTGTGTTTTTTTTGTTTTGTTTTGTTTGTTTGTTTTTAAACAAAACAGTCTGGGAACGCTCCGTGTTGCAATTATTCTCACTTTTCCCCTGACAAAACTGACAAGAACTGTCTATACTCTCCTACTCCCAAGTTCCCATTAATTACTGTTTTACTGCCTCAGAATGATGCCTTGAGGGATGAGGTGTGGAGTTTTGGTGAAGTGTTGAAGTTGGCAGGAAAAACCTGTTATTGCCAAATTTGGTGATAGTGACTTCATTTTACTGTGTCAGAATAATGAAGAGTGAATTTCAGTAAGGTATTTAAATTACCAGGAAAGACTGAAGATAGATATAGTAAGAAATGAGATTTGATCAAAAGCAAGACATAGGTTGGGCGTGATGATTGCAGCATTTTGGGAGGCTGAAGCAGGAGGATCACTTGAGCCCAGGAGTTCAAGACCAGCTTGTGCAACATAGCAAGACTCCCTCTCTACAAAAAATGAGCCAGGTATAACTATAGTCCTAGCTATTTGGGAGGCTGAGGTGGCAGGATGGGAAGTTGGGGCTATGGTGAGCTGTGATTGCACCATTGCACTCCAGCCGGGATGACAGAGTGAGACTCCATCTCAAAAAAATAAAAAATAAAAAAGGCAAGATGTGTTCCTATCAAGATTTTGATACCATCCTCATTAATTAAAGAGTTTGATAAAAGCAAAAAAGGAAGAAGAGAGATGTGGAGTCTGTTTGCAGTTGGTGGTGTTACTTTCCCTTGAGCCCTGTTTAATTTTGCTGTACTTCGTACTAGGAAGTGTGTATTACTGTGCCGAGGTTGGTGACAGGCACCATTCTCCCTGCTGGTCAGTGGTGTCTAGGAGCCATTGTCACAGAGGAAACCCCTCCCAGTGCCTGGGCTGGCTATTGGAAGCTGTCCCATGCTTGCAGACGTGCACCTTCTCCCTTCACGGGCCTGAAATTCTCAACTGTTTGTTTCCATCAGGCAGTTCTAGGAACTGTGATTGTGTCCCCATAAAAAACAACAATGATGAAAAATTTTCCTTTTTCTGAAAAACTCTCACACCCCACTTCTTGATTGTAACCCATGATCCTACAAGAAAAGGTGTGTAGTATTTTCCCTGTGAGTACTGACTAGCATCTATTTCCTGCATTATCAAACCTAGAGAAAACACTGTCTCATACTTTTCTGATAAAAAGGAGAAACGTGCATTTGTTTCTGAAATCAAGAGTAAAAGCTCTCATCAGCTGTCCATATTCTTCCTGAGCCCCACTGTGCCCATTAGGTGAGTGACATGCTCACCACGTCATACACAAAGCTGTGAGGAGAGACAGAGAGTGAGGCTGGTGATGCCGCATGTTAGGACGTAAAGGGACTGGACTGAAACTCAACTTAGAGATGTCATCCATTTCTCTCTCTTTTTCTCTTTTTATTGTGGTAAAATGCTTTTAAAATGTACCATAGTAACTGTCTTTGTTTATTTACATTTAAAAAATTTTGGCCGGGCGCGGTGGCTCAAGCCTGTAATCCCAGCACTTTGGGAGGCCGAGATGGGCGGATCACAAGGTCAGGAGATCGAGACCATCCTGGCTAACACGGCGAAACCCCGTCTCTACTAAAAACACAAAAAATTAGCCGGGCAAGGTGGCGGCGCCTGTGGTCCCAGCTACTCGGGAGGCTGAGGCAGGAGAATGGCGTAAACCCGGGAGGTGGAGCTTGCAGTGAGCTGAGATCCGGCCACTGCACTCCAGCCTGGGTGACAGAGCGAGACTCCGTCTCAAAAAAAAAAAAAAAAAAAAAAAAAAAATTTTTTTGAAACAGGGTCTTGCTCTCTCAGCCAGGCTGGAGTGCAGTGGTGCAATCACAGCTCACTGTAGCCTCCAACTCCTGGGTTGAAATAATCCTGTTGCCTCAGCCTCCTGAGTACCTGGGACTAGAGGTGTGAACCACTAGGCCAGGCTAATTTTTAAATATTTTTGTACAGACAGGGTCTTGCTATGTTGCCCAGGCTGGTCTGGAACCCTGAAGCTCAAGTGATCCTCCTACCTTGGCCTCACAAAGTGTTGAGATTATAGGCTTGAGCCATTGTACCCAGCGCATTTGAACCATCTTAATGTGCACAATCCTGTGGCATTTATTGCATTTATCATGTCGTGCAACCATCACCTTTCTCTAGTTCCAGAACATTTCGTCATCCCAAAAGAGAACCTGTACCTGTTAAGCAGTTATTCCCCATCCTAAGCCAGGACGATCTCTTCTTAACTTGACTGCAGCTACAAAGATCCTGTTTGCACATGAGGTCCCACTCACAAATACTGGGGTTTAGGACTTTTTGGGGTGCACAGTCCAACCAGTGCAGGTGTGGTGGAAGGCATGGGCATTCAGAACACAGGAGTTATTGGATATCTATACTTCACAGAGAATCCTATCCTTAGCTCTGTTTCTGCTTCATTAACGTGGCCTCCTCCCTCCCCTCCCCCTGGCCATAGTGAAACTAAGAACAGTGAGAAAACAGAACAGCAGGTGTCACCTTCCTTCTACCCAAAAGACAGGTGAGCAAAAGGAGACAGGAATAGGGAAGTGGATAATTCACTGCCCAGACCAGTGGTGTCGACACAACACTCAGACTGTCTCATCTCATATTCACACAGTCGACATCTCTCCATAGCAGCATGTGTCTCTTTGTACATCCAGTGAGGCATTGGGGTTTTTGCAGGAAGGAGTGACTCTAATGGGGCCAAAGTCTTCCTGAGGCAAGTTAGAACCTGGAAACTTACACAACCTTAGCTGTGTGTCCTTACCCTAACATGGAGCCAAAAAGAGCCTCATCTTTCAAAAGGTAAGTGGAAGTTGCAGCTAATGCCTATGGGATGACTTCTGGCCACCTCTGCTTGGGCTTCATGTCAGCTAAGTTCTGTGCTTTTGGCTACATTCAGGCAATTTTGGATGGACTCGCCAGGTGAAAATACAAAATTAGTAGGCCAATAAGTCAGTTGTCTTGTAGAGTAACAGAAGTGTTGTGCATCGAATCAACTAGGGTATACTTGGAGTTGTTTCTGCTGGGAGGGGCAGGGGAGAGGACATTTCTAAAATAGTGTGCATTGTACTTTCCATTTGTAGATTTAAGTCTAATGGGTGAGAAGCACTTAATAGGACCACAAGGCGATCTTTGTTCCATGCTTAGATCTAGTGTGCAGAGACCTGAACAGAAAGTAAGCCTCTTCCCATATTCCTCTATGGGAAGGTAACTTAATTTCTCTCCTTGTCTTCTTTCTTGACTTGTATCTGCCAGAGCCTGCAGTAATTTTTGTTTTTTTTTTCTTTGAGACAGGGTCTTGCTGTGTTGTCCAGTCTGTAGTGCAGTGGCACTGTCATGCTCCCTGCAGCCTTGAACTCCTGGGTTCAAGTGATCCTCTCATCTCAGCCTCCTGACTAGCTGAGACTACAGACACCTGTCAGCATGCCTGGCTTTTTTTTTGAGATGGAGTTTTGCTCTTGTTGCCCAGGCTGGAGTGCAGTGGCGCAGTTTTGGCTCACTGCAACTTCCACCTCCCGAGTTCAAGTGATTCTCCTGCTTCACCCTCCCATGTAGCTGAGATTTTAGGTGCTCACCACCATGTCCAGCTAATTTTTTTTATTTTTAGTAGAGTCAGAGTTTCACCATGTTGACCAGGCTGGTCTGGTTGACCTCCTGACCTCAGGTGATCCACCTGCCTCTGCCTCCCCAAGTGCTGGGATGACAGGGATGACACCGTTCCTGGCCTTTTTTTAGTAAAGAAGAGGTCTTGCTATGTTGCCCAAGCTGGTCTGAGACTTCTAGCCTCAAGCAATCCTCCTGCCTCAGCCTCCCAAAGTACTGAGATTACAGGTATGAACCACCATGCCTGGCTTTGTGGTACTTTTATTTCATGGATGGCCAAGAGAATTTGAAATTTGTATGGCAATCAGTTGTTATCCCAAGGGCTTACAGATTAATGTGGAAAAGTCTGTTGTCTGAAAAGAATTGGAGTATGGAGGTGTGGTGGGGAAGGGAGGAAAAGATAACAGTAACAACATTTTGGGTGGGTTCCTGCAAGCAGGAAGCTGAGGAGCTGAAGCCAAGATACATGCCCACACCACTGTAAACAGGGCGGACTCAGGCAACATGTGCTGGATATAAAATAGGCTTTGCACATGCTTGATATATTGTGCAAAGAACTTGAGAGTGGATAAATGTGTACATTACTAGACTCCATGGAACTTGCTTTTTGTTCGGTTTACATTCAAATTACAAAATAGAGTTTCTTCTTTCTTTGATGTGCCTGGGGGAGGGAAAGGTCTTTTGCAAAGCCTCTGTATTTTTTTCCCCTCAAAGGATGTTGCTTCTTTCTGCCTGTCTACAGACGGGCCCCACACACCAGGACAGCAAGCATGTGTCAGGAAGGGTGGATGTGTCTTGGAGGTGTGCTACGGGTCTGAATTGCTGAAAGCCTAAAGCGAAATTCTACCTAGCAGTAGAACGCTAATGGGATATGGCCTAGACATGGCCCCCTCTCTGGGGTTAATGATACTCAGCTCCTTTCCAGCCCATGAGGCTTCCATCTTCTGCTACAGTCCTTGTTATCTTGTCCTGACTTTGTTTAGCAGATGCTTCTGTAACCAAAACACAGGTTCAGCTGCTCACCATTTGCAGAGTGCAGTTAGCAAGAGGTATGATATAAAGAAAGTGATTTTTTATTCCAGAGCTTTCTTAGGGGAAGAAGTACAGATTTTTTGCTTGAGGCCACCAGTTTGTTTTCGGAGCACAAAGCAGGCACTTTTAAAATGGCATGCAGGGGAGGAAGTATATTTCTGTCTTTACACTTGTTTCCAGGGGGCAATAAATATTTTTTTTTTTGCAGAAGGTCAAGAGTGAAAGAACACATATATAAGCTCTGCAGACCATCCAGTCTGTTACAAGTATGGACTCTGCTCTTGCACTTTTTGTGGTTTTTTTTGGAAAGAGTCTCCCTGTGTCACTCAGGCTGGAGTGTAGTGGTGTGATCTCGGCTTACTGCATCCTCTGCCTCCCAGGTTCAACTGAGTCTGCTGACTCAGCCTCCCGAGTAGGTGGGATTACAGACATGCATCACAATTCCCAGATAATTTTGTATGTTTAGTAGAGGTGAGGTTTTGCTATGTTGGCTAGGCTGGTGTCAAACTCCTGGTGATCCACCTGCCTTGGCCTCCCAAAGTGCTGGGATTATAGGAATGAGCTCCTGCTCTAGCCTAAATGAGTTCTTGAATTATTCTTTTCAGTGCCACATTTTTTTGTTTGTTTGAGGGATAAAGGATTTTTTAAAAACATTTTATTTATTTATTTGTATATTTATTTTAAGAACTTCTGTTTCAGGTTCAGGGGTACATGTGCAGGTTTGTTATATGGGTAAACTGCATGCCACTTGGTTTACCAATTATTTTGTCACCCAGGTAATACACATCGTACCTGACAGGTTATTTTCCCATCCTCATCCTCCTCCCACCCTCCATCTTCAGGCAGGCCCAGGTATCTGTGTGTCCTCCTCTCCGTCTAAGTGTGTAGCCAGTGTTTAGCTCCCACATGTAAGTGAGAACGTGGCGTATTTGCTGTGTGATGTGAGTCCACTTAGGAGAATGTCTTGTCCACCTCCATCCATGCTGCTGCAGAGGACATGATCTCATTCTTTTTCCTTTAGTTTAATTCGTTATGATTTTTACTGAGACAGGTATAAATAACTCATAAAAAGTCTGAGTTTTTTTGCTTCTGAGTAACAGTGGTAACAGTACCAGCAACAGTAGCAAGGATGATAAAACCAATTCTTAATTTCCAAGCCAGTTAAGAAATGTTACTATGGAAAGGAATCAGCAAAAACAATGTTACTGTCTTGACACAGTAAAATGTGTGCACAGGAGGGTGAAGGGAGGGTGGTTTTACTCAACTAAGTTATTGTAACAATCAGAGCTTCTAAGGTGACTGCATTAGCCAAGTACCACTGAGTTTTGTGGGTGTCTGTCTCTGTCGCCCATATAGGACTTGGACCCTCTGTGGAACACCCGAGTACCTGGCCCCGGAAGTCATTCAGAGCAAGGGCCACGGAAGGGCCGTGGACTGGTGGGCCCTCGGCATCCTGATATTCGAGATGCTCTCGGGGTAAGTGGAGTCTCCGTAGAGAATCTTCATCTTACAGGCCAGCACCCCCTTCCCCCACCCATTCATCCCCTCGGCGTTTCTGTAACCTTGAAAACAGTACGTGAGTATCACAGACACACGGTGTGGCTGCACACACATCTCCTGCCCTGCTGAGGTTGGCAATGTGAATTAGCAGTTGCGCTTGTTTGAATAAGAGGCAAAAAACCTAAACTTGTGAAGGAACCACCCATGCATGCCCATTGAGATTTTTATATTGAAATATCCATATCTTCCTTAAATATAAAATTAACGCTCTGGGCCACTCTGAAGGTAGTGAGTTATCTCAGTTGGTTTTCACAGTTAGCTACAGATTGAACTCCTTGCTCTCCTCTTTTCCCCCTTATCACTTCTGTGTTTAATTAGTCTTAAAAAGAATTTAGAAATTAAAGTAAAAATGAATCTTCTGCACTGACCCTTGCTGAAGTAACCTGCGGAGCTCAGGAGGGCACAGGTTGGGTCAAGGTAAATCAGCCAAATACAATTGAGTGGCTTCTGCATGAACAGCCGGCGAGGAAGGTGAGAATATGTTCTCTCCTAAAACCGCACACCTGTGGCACAGGAAAGGGGTGCCGACCCAGACCCCAACACAGGGTTCTTGGATCTCTCGCTAGAAAGAATTCGGGTAAAGTCCATAAAGTGAAAGCAAGTGTATTAAGACAGTAAAAGAATAAAAGTATGGTTACTCCTTAGGCAGAGCAGGCCCGAGGGCTGCTGGTTGGCTATTTTGATGGTTATTTCTTGACTATATGCTAAACAGTCATTTTTAGTGGATTTTTTCATGAGTTTTCCTGGAAAGGGGTGGGCAAGTCCTGTAGCTGAGGAGTTCCTCCCCTTTTCAGAGCATATAGGGTAACGCCCTGTCCTGACGTTGTCGTGGCATTTGTAAACTGTCGTGGCGCTGGCGGGAGTGTCTTTTAGTACCTAATGCATTATAATTAATGTATAATGAGCCGTGAGGACGATCAGAGGTCACTGTTGTCGCCTTCTTGATTTTGGAGGGATTTGGCCAGCTTAGTAGCAGCCTGTTTTATCAGCAGGGTCTTTGTGTGCCGACCTCCTATCTCGTCCTGTGACTTAGAATGCCTTAACCGTCTGAGAATGCAGCCCAGTAGGTCTCAGCCTCATTTTACCCGGCCCCTGTTCAAGATGGAGTTGCTCTGGTTCCAGCGCCTGTGAACCCTGTGTTGGGTGACATTTGGAAGTCAGGGGAGGTGCCATCCTCCCTGCCACCACATAACAGAGAGGTCGGTCATTTGTTGGGATGTCAGCATGATTCAGTGTTCGAGTCTAGCATGTGCCTGGGACAGCTCCACTATGACTTGACCAGAAACGCAAAGGAAGCATGCAACACTTGGAAACCCAGGACGTGGGCGTCATCCTCATTCCGTTGTACCCAGCATGTCCATTAATTCCCTAAGATGACTCAGTAGCGTGGCACTTTTCCAGAAAGGAACCTGTAGGAAGGAGTGAGCCATGTGTGTGCAGAGGAACTGTTGCACTGTGTGGCTCTGCACGAAAGGCTGTCCTCTCTGGGATGAAGACGAGAGGAAGCCCAGCCTGCGAGGGCCCAGAACACCGGTTGGGGGATCCTCTGCCGTGCTTTGCCACAGCCGACACTCTGCCTTCTATGTTCTCTCTTTTCCTGTTTCCTCCTTTTTTCTGCTTGCCCCTGAGTCTCAAAGACAGACACCAGCGTATCCTCTGAGTGCCTTCCGTTGTCGCAAAAGCCAGATCCTCGCTCACATCTCGCTGATTCCCTGCAGGGGGTCAAGACCAGAGATTTTTACTGGGAAACTTTCCCTTTCAGTTGGAAACAAAGGAGGGAAGGAGGAGAGGCATTCTCCTGCCTGGAAGGCGGGTCTCAGCCAGATCCTGCTGGCGGGAGCACCCAGACCCAGCGCTTGTTCCTGGGGGTGTGGAGCATGTGACATTCTAACATCCACCTTAGGAAATCCAGGCAGTCACTGACTTTTGTTTGGGGAGCAGACAGGGGTCATCGTCCCATGTGCTTATCTCTGCCGCCTTTTATGAAGAAAGTGCATCCGTTAATTTCCTCACTAGCTTAGGGATTGGAACGATGTCAAACAAGCACTATCAAAGAATTCCATGATGAGAAGCAAAAGGAGAAGAATGGAACTTGTGAAAACTTGTATTTCATTGTGTCTGGCTATCTGTGTATATTTATCATCCATCAATCTACCCACCTGTCTTTTTATCTAAGTCTGCATACTTGTCCATCCATCCACACACCCACCCATTCATCCATCCATTCATCCACCCACCCACTCCTTTGTCCATCTGTCTGTCCACCCAACAATCCATCCATTTGTCCATCCATCCATCCATCCATCCATCCATCCATCCATCCATCCATCCATCCCTGTCTATATAGTCTACCTTTTATGTATGTATATACATATCTGTTTTTCCATTTAGCCTTATCTATCATCTGTCCAAGCTCTCATTTAGATATTTATATATCCATCTCTCTATCCATCTCTTTATGATCTTTTTATCTATCTGCCTACCTACCATGTAGTTACCTGTCATCTGTAATTCATGTATCAGTGTATCTACCTACTTCCTATTCATCTATCTTTCTGCCTATCCATCTGTTAATCATTTTTCTGTGTAACTGAATACCTACTTACCTGTCCATCTGTCAATCATCTGTCTACCTATTCATCTTCCTGCTTTTCTGTGTATCTACCTACCTATTTATCTGTCAGTCATCTATTCACCTACCTACATACCTATCCATCTGTCTCTAGCTTTCTGTCTGTCTAGCTGTCAAACACCTATACCTACCTACCTACCCGTTGGTCTGTTGAATTTTCCATTACTCTTTGCTGAGACATGCCTACAAATCAGATAGAATCAAACTTCTCAATATGCACCCAAACCCGTGATGTCCTAGGCAAACCCAAAAGGTTAAAAATAACTTAGGCAGGCCGGGTTTAGTGGCTCAAGACTATAATCCCAGCACTTTGAGAGGCCAAGGTGAGCGGATCACCTGACGTTGGGAGTTTGAGACCAGCCTGACCAATATAGAGAAACCCTGTTCCTACTAAAAATACAAAATTAGCTGGGCATGGTGGCACATGTTTGTAATCCCAGCTACTCAGGAGGCAGAGGCAGGAGAATTGCTTGGGAGGTGGAGGCTGCAGTGAGCTGAGATTGCGCTGCACCATTGCACTTACTATCCTGGACAACAAGAGCGAAACTCCCATCTCAAAAAAAATAAATAAATAAAACCACGCATATTGTTTGGCATCCACCCAGGGAAAGGCACCACATTTTCCCTCTGTGATGACACTGACCACACGAGGGCAGCATTGCCTAAGGAGTGTTGATTGTATCCGATTGGGTAGAGTAGCATATTATTAGAATAGAATATACTATTAGAACATAATATTGTTAGAATATAACAAAATTATTAGAATATAGTTGAAACAATGTTAGTCTCAGTATGCTGAAGTTAAAATACATGAAAATAAATTTAAAAAGAAAAGAATATTATAATTATAGAATTGCTGTATTAGAATTGTTATATAAAGTTATGAGAATTGTTAATGGGCTATAGTATATTAGAATATTTAAATATATTAGAATACAATAGAATGAAAAATAACCTAATTATAATATATCATTAGGCTAACTGAAAATTAATAGTTAGCCCTGGTGTGGTGGTTCATGCATATAGTCCCAGCACTTTGGGAGCTCGAGGCTGGCAGATCACCTGAGGTCAGGGGTTCAAGACAAGCCTGGCCAACATGGTGAAAACCTGTCTATACTAAAAATATCATGAAATACTAGCCAGGCATGGTAGTAGAAGCCTGTAATACCAGCCACTTGGGAGGCTGCAGCAGGAGAATCGCTTGAACCTCGGAGTGGGATGTTGCAGTGAGCCGAGATCGTGCCAATACACTCCAGCCTGGGCAACAGAATGACACATGTGTCTCAAAAAAAAGAATAATTAAATGAATAACCATCTCCTAATCGAAACCCCAGTCTGCTGACCTGTGCCTTTCATGAGACAGGGAGCTGTTGATTCAGAGTAAACCTATTTTTATTCTCGGTTTTCCTAATTAGAGTCTATTTCTGAGTGTGTTTTTCTTCCCCGTTTCTCAGCAACCTGTGTCTCTTCGCACCAGTGGGTTTCTTGAGAGTGGCCAGCCTTGCGACCCCAACTCTCCCCAGGCATTTCTGGGCTCTCCCTCTGCTCTGATTGGCCTGAGCTCTTGCCTCGACAGACATGCAGGAGGCAGCTTTCTCACTGACTTCTGCATCCCCTTCTGCCTGCAGTACCTTGTCCTTGAAGCAGCTGCAGGCGTCCTGTCTACCTGTGTCTTTCTTCTCTTGAGAGCCCACATGTGGCTTCCTGGATGACTGGAGTAGAATTGGAAGCTCGTTATCATATGAGGTTCTGAGATGATCTGACTGTGGGTGGTCCACCCTCTTTAGACAACAGCCTGGCCCCTCATTGTCTCCCCCCAGTTTTTTAAACATGCCTGGAAGCCCGACCTATCCCCCTGCCTACAGGCATCCCTGGGGCTGGCCCTTTCTCTTCCACTGCACATGCAGCAGGCTCACCTGTCACCTGCTCCCACAGCCCTCTGGGGCCTCCCTGTTCTCCTGGGCCATGCCCTGTCCGATCAGCCCATCTGTTTTCTTTATACTGCTTAGCAGCTCTGAAACCATCTTGATTTTGTATGTGTTGCCTGCCTCTGAGAGCAATGCTTCCAAGCTGCTCTCCTCACCTCCTCCAACCCAGAAACTTCTGGTGGCTAGAGGGAGGGCGTTGCTGCACACATAAGTGGAGCCGGCCTGCAGTCAGAGTCTTCCTGCTCCCTTCGCAGCCCGTGTCTGCACCTTCCCTATTCCAGCTCCATTTGATGGATTCCCACTCTTAGCAGGATCAAGTGAGGCTGTGCCTTGTCTGTTTTATTGCTTTTACTGATTGAATTTTCCACTAAGAACAGGGAAAACATCTGTTTGGCAAAATCTGCCATGTGATTAGGAAGGAGATCATATCATGATGCAGATTTTATTTTCATGGAATGAGGCGTGTTTAGATCAGATGAAAATTGTGTGGCACATTGTGAAATAAAATCACTTATGCACTTTCCAGGGCCTGAGCTCAGCTCTGATTTCTCCCACCATGTTCTCTTTTCTTATGCATTTCCATGTTTTTGTTCTCCCACAGTGTTTAACTAAAAAGTTAGGTAAAGGCTGGACATAGTGGCTCAAACGCCTGTCACCCCAGCACTTTGGGAAGCTGAGATAGAAGGATTGCTTGAGGCCAAGACTTCGAGATCAGCGTGGGCCACATAGTGAGGCCCTACTGGTACAAAAAATAAAAATAAAACTAGCCAGGTGTGGTTGTATGTCCCTGTAGTCCCGGCTACTCAGGAGGCTGAGGGGGAGGATTGTTTCACCCAGGAAGTCAGTGCTGCAGTGAGCTGAGACTGCACTAGTGCACATCAGCTTGGGAGACAGAGCAAGATCCTATGTCAGGAAAAGGAAAAAAGGGAAAAAAAAAAAAACAGTTAAAGCATCAAGAACAAAACACAGGCACACAAGGCATAGAGCAGAGTTTAGGGTAAGAAAAAGCCTCCAGGGCATCTTGTCTTAGTTATGACAGTAGTGATTCTCAAGGTGGCATCCCAGAGGAATGTGGGGTTTCTGAAGTGTGTTTTAGCAGATGAGTGAGATCATTTTTCCAAAGATAAATCTGAATAGTGATGAATTTTCTTCACAGGTGTCAACTAAGACAATACGGCATAGCAGACAGGGTGCAGAAGATTCTAGAGAAGGTGGAATCTGTTTGCAGTGGAGCCTCTTCCATGGGGAGCATTAGGCATTGTGCAGTGGTTCTCAAACATGCAGGCGTCGGGAACCCTTCATCACACACCTCAGAGTTATTAACAACCCGCAGAACTTTCATTTCTGTTTGTTACAGCTGTCCACGCTGACTACATTTGAAATTAAAGTGGGACTGAAATATAAATAAACAGAATACATAAGTAATATATATGAGAAGTTAATAATCACAGAGGTGAACATAAATGGCATTTTTTAATGAAAAATGTGTGTAACCACACTTTTCTAGAATTGAAACCATTCAGGCTGGGCACGGTGGCTCACACACCTGTAATCCTAGAACTTCAGGAGGCTGAGGTGGGAGGATCAAATGAGCCCAGGAGTTGGAGGCCAGCCTGGGCGACATAGTGAGACCCCATCTCTACAAAAAATAAAATGAAATAGACCAATTGCCTGGGCTTGGTGGTGCACGCCTGTGGTCCCAGTACTTTGGGAGGCTTGAGGCGGGAGGATCACTGAGGCTGAGAGGTCAAGGCTGCAGTGAGCTGTGGTCTCGCCACTGCACTCCAGCCTGGGTGACAGAGAGAAAACGTTCGTGAGGAGGTTGGCCGTGTTTTCTGGGTTTTGCGAATCTCTTAGTGTCCAGCTTTCACCAGGACTGCTGGCCTCTCCTCCCTTCATCTGCAGCCTGTCTGCTGTGCTGCATAGCGTGTTGCTGAGTTGAGGCATAGGAAGAAAATTCATCACTATTCAAAGCTGGAGTCAGAAAAACGACCTCACCCATCCCTAAATTGGGGTTGGGAAGCCACCCTGGGACTGCACTTTGAGAGCCACTGCTGTGATGCCCACCCCAACGCGCCCGGGGCTATATTTTCAAACTCTCTGCTCAGCCCCAACCCTCACACACCCCAGTGCTTGCTCCTTCCGCTTTATCTGGCCCTTGAATTCCCCTGTCTCATCTCCCACCTCACCCACCCTGGTTCATCTGAGCACAGATTTTATATGTATTTTTTATTATTATTATTATTATTTTCTTTAGAGGGACTCTCTGTCTGCCACCCAGGATGGAGCGCAGTGTGTGATCTTGGCTCACTGCAGCCTCTGCCTCCTGGGTTTAAGCAGTTCTCCTGCCTCAGCCTGCCACGTAGCTGGGGTTACAGGTGCACGCCACCATGCCTGACTAATTTTTGTAGTTTTAGTAGAGATGGGGTTTCACCATGTTGGCCAGCCTGCTCTCAAACTCCTGACCTTGAGTGATCCGCCCGCCTTGGCCAATCTCCCAAAGTGCTGAAATTACAGCCACGAGCCACTGTACCCAGCCTAGATTTTAGTTTTTAGTCTGAAGGTATCAGGACAGAAATCTTTGAGGAAGAAGTCAAGGTCAGATGAAATTCTAGTGACGACTTTCTTCTTTTCTCTAAAAACCTCTGCCTTCCTTTTCTTGAATGCATTTCCAAAGCACCTGTCTTCCAAGGCCAGCCCTGTTATTCTGAACTGGGGCAGGTAGTGTCAGCTGATAGTTTAGGAGGGTGTTTTTCTAGCTGAGGTCTCTGAGTAAGAGACCTCCTCTCAACACCACCTCTGCCAGGACAATCTATTTTAAGGGAAGATGTAGACAGGTGGAATGATTGTGTTAAAATTTTACTGGCAAATGATAGAGGTAGTGGTACAATTGGCAATAATTTTTTTTTTTTTTTTTGGAAACAGTCTTGCTCTGTCACAGCCCAGGAAGAAGTGCAGTGGTGCAATCACAGCTTGCTGCAGCCTCTACCTCCTGGGCTCAAGTGATCCTCCCGCTTCCGCCTCCTGAGTAGCCAGGATGACAGGCACACGTCACCATGCCTGGCTAATTTAAAAAAAAACTTTTTTGTAGAGATTGGGTCTTGCTGTGTTATTCAGGTTGGTTTTGAATTCCTGGGCTCGAGGGATCTACCCACCTCAGCCTCCCAAGGTGCTGGGATTACAGGCATGAGCCACTGCACCCAGCAATTTTTTCTTTTGAGATGGGGTCTTATTCTGTGTCCGTAGTTGAGTGCTGTGGTGCAATCATAGCTCACTGAAGCCTCTACCTCCTGGGCTCAAGTGATCCTCTTGCCTCAGCTTCCTGGGACCACAGAAAGCTATATCTGGGAACACAGGCACACACCAGCACATCCAGCTTAATTTTAAATTTTTTGTAGAGATGCGGTCTCATTGTTTTGTCAAGGCTAGTCTTGAACTCCTGGGCTCAAGCAATTCTCCTGCCTTGGGTTCTCAAAGTGCTGGTATTACAGGCACGAACCAGTGTGCCCAGTGTTTTCTTCTTTTGAGACAGGGTCTTACTCTGTCGCCCAATCTGGAGTACAGTGGCACAATCATAGCTCACTGAAGCCTTGACCTCCTGGGCTTAAGTGATTCTCCTGCTTCAGCCTCCTGAGTAGCTAGGACCACAGGTGCACACCACTACATCCAGCTAGTTTTTAAATTTTTTTGTAGAGACAAGGTCTTGCTGTATTGTCCAGGCTGGTCTTGAACTCCTGGGCTCAAGCAATCCTCCCGTGTTGGCCTCCCCAAATGCAGGGATGACAGGTATGAGCCACTGTGCCTAACTTGGACTTTAATTTTTCAGGTGAAAATCTTGAACTTGCATTCATGCTGATTAGCAGATTGTTCTTGCAAGTATAGCTGTCACCACAGATCAATTCAACTTGTTTAATAATGCCAAATTCCATATAATGAGAATTTATTCTCCATTTGGTAAGAATTGGAAGCAGTCTGTATGTTTAGAGACAGAAATTTGAGGGTTTCAGAGGGCACTGCCCAGGCGTCCGGGGGAGTGCTGTTTCTCAGACACACACACACACACACACACACACACACACACACTGTCTCTGCTTTTTCTTTCGGTCAAGATCATCAGTTAGTGCTCACTTATTATTTATTTTTTTCTGCTTATTAAATACCTTTCCCATGATCTTATGTATTGTCTACTGTCCAACAGCACGTCGTTTAATATTCTCCATAAATGTTTTTAGGTATGTATGACAGATTTCCTCCTGGAGTTTAATGCTCCATTCCTGTATTTGTGCATTTCCCCGATCAAGTCACACAGCTGAATGTATTCAGGCAGGGTCGCCACCCAAACCTAGAGAGAAACAGGAATACAAGT
The DNA here is from genome assembly GCF_008728515.1 of Papio anubis. Classification (NCBI taxonomy): domain Eukaryota; kingdom Metazoa; phylum Chordata; class Mammalia; order Primates; family Cercopithecidae; genus Papio; species Papio anubis. The sequence goes on from NC_044997.1 coordinate 116,693, forward strand.
CCCCCAACTACTGTTACAGAGAACGCTGCGGGTGGGTGAGGGAGGACGGGCTCGGGAGGTTGTTCACGTCTGAGGCGGCAGCGTTGACGCAGATCGGACACGCAGATCTGACGAGTGTCCGTACTCAGAGCTCTGCTTCCCAGCCTGGCCTGGGTGGTTTATCAGTACGTTGTGGTGGCTCGTAACTCCAGAACCAGTGGATCAAAGAGAGACGCTATTGGAAAAGTCACCTTTGTGCTAAAGTGCAAAACGAGCAACTGAAATGTTATTTAAGAAGGAAGAAATGCTGTGTTAAGGCCACATCGCACACACCTAATCATTTACCTTTCTCTAGTATCTTTCATTTCCTCATGTAACCCACCCCCACTTCTCTGTCACCTCTGCCACTGATTTTCATTTTTGTACTTTGTATTTCTCCTCTTTGTTTTCCTTTGAATTTTTCTTCACTGCAGTGTATTGGACAGTTCATGTGTGTAGTTCTACATGTGAACGTCCTGACGCTGCTGTTAGAAACTACCACAGACTGGAAGGTTTAAACAAGAGAATTTTATCCTCTCCTAGTCCTGGAGACCAGAAGTTTGAGATCAGAGTGCCTCAGGACTGCGCTCCAGGGAAGGATCCTTCCTGCCTCTCCCAGCTCCTGGGGGCGCCAGGCGTCCCTGGGCTTGTGGCCACATCACTCCAGTCTCTGCCTCCACCTTCATGTGGCCTTCTCCTCTGTGTCTCTGTCTCCCCTTCAGTCTCTTAGAAGGACACCTGTCATTGGATTTAGGGCCACCGTAATCCAGGATGCTCTCATTTCAAGATCCTTCAATTAATCACATCTGCAAAGACCGTGTTGCTGAATAAGGTCTCATTCCAGGTCTGGGCATTAGGACGTGGATGGATCTTTCTGAAGGCCACAGTTCAATCCACTAAAGGTGTATCCAGTTCCCTCTGGAGGCGTTAGGGGAGGATCCTCCCTGCCTCTCCCAGCTCCTGGGGGCTCTAGGAGTCCCTGGGCTTGTGGCCGCTTCACTGCATCTCTGCCTCTGTCCCCATGTGGCCTTCTCCTCTGTGTGTGTGCCTCCTCTTCAGTCTGTTACGATGATACCTGTCATTGGATTTGGACCTACCCTATTCTAGGATGATGTCATCTGAAGCTCCTCGAGTTAATTCTATCTGCAAAGACCCTATTTCCCAGTAAGGTCCCATTCACAGGTTGGTGGGGCAGGATCACAGATGGAACTTTCTGGAGACCTCTCATTCCACCCACTCCACTGAATTTCATTAAGGTCAGGAAGTGATTTGGAATCTACAAGAGAATTATTTTTGCTCATTGGCATTTCTGATCATCAGTGAGGGTATCATTTGAAAGCTCCATTTTGTAAGGTATTTCCATTGCTAGAATACCTGAATTGGAGTATCGAAGTCCAAAGAAGCTAAATAGAAAACATGACTTTGAGCCAATATGAGTCTCTGTCCTGGTCAGTATGAGAAAATCTCAGAAGTACAACTTGTGCCTCGGACATGTAGGTGTGTAGTATACACTTACTGGTTGATGATGTGGTTTGGCTTTGTGTCCCCACCCAAATCTCATGTTTAAATGTGTTGGAGGCGGGACCTGGTGAGAGGTGGTTGGATCATGGGAGTGGTTTCTGATGGTTTAGCAACATTGCCCTAGTACTGTCTCGTGAGAGTTCTCAGGAGATCTGATGGTTTTAAAGTGTAGTACTTCCTCCATTGCTCACTGTCAGTCATGTGCCTTGCTTCCCCTTTGCCTTCTGCCGTGATTGTAAGTTTCCTGAGGCCTCTCCAGCCATGTGGAACTATAAGTCAATTAAGTCTTTTTTCTTTTTTTTCTTCTTCTTTTTTTTTTTTTTTGGACCCGGAGTCTCTCTGTCACCCAGGCTGGAGTGCAGTGGCGTGATCTCCCCTCACTGCAAGCTCTGCCTCCGGGTTCACGCCATTCTCCTGCCTCAGCCTCCTGAGTAGCTGGGACTACAGGCGCCCGCCACCTCGCCCGGCTAGTTTTTTGTATTTTTAAAAGAGAAGGGGTTTCACCATGTTAGCAGGATGATCTCAATCTCCTGACCTCGTGATCTGCCCTCCTCAGCTTCCCAAAGTGCTGGGATTACAGGCGTGAGCCACCGTGCCTGGCCTAAATCTCTTTTCTTTATAAATTACCCAGTCTCAGGTAGTTCTTTATAGCAGACTGCAAATGGACTAATACAGTTGACTTCTAGGTGTTCTTGGATTTATCTTGGTCTTTGCAGTTTTAAGTATATATGTTTTTTAGTTTATTTCATGTATTTCTAAAATTTCTAGATATTACTAAAGTCTGTTGGTTTCTGCAGCAGGACTGCAATCTTTTTACTACAGTCAACAAAGCATAGCATGACAATCTTGTTTTCACACACGCACCGCTATTTTCAAGGCTGTATTTGCATGTATTTCTGTCTTTTTCCTGGTCTTCAGGGGTCAAGAAATGGTTTTCTTGGGGCAAAGAGCTTTGGTCAGCTTTGCAGACCTCCCAGTCTCAGCTGCAAATACAGACTCTGCTCCTGCACCTTAAAAGTAGTCACATGGTAAGACCGCATCCCTATAGAAAGTCAAAAAATTAGCCAGGCATGGTGGCACACACCTGTGGTCCCCGCTACATGGGAGGCTGAGATGGGAGGATGGCCTCCTGGGGGAGTTCAAGGCTACAGTGAGCTATGATTGCACCACTGCACTCCAGCCTGGGTGACAGAGTCAAACCTTGTCTCACAAAAAAGAGAAATATGATAAACTCTGGCTCTTTCATTTGGCCTATACACATTTATTGATGACCTGTTGCCTGCCACGTACTGTTCCATGAATGAGGAGTATCAAGAAAGTCAGTGATGGGTGTGGTGACTCACATCTGTAGTCCCATTACTTTGGAAGGCTGAAGTGGGAGGATCACTTGAGCCCAGCCTGGGCAAAATAGTGAGACCTCGTCTCTACCAAAAATTAAAAAAAAAAAGAAAAAAATCAGCCTGGCGTGGTGGTGTGCACCTGTAGCCCCAGCTGCTCAGGAGGCTGAGGTGGGAGCATAGCCTGAGCACTGGAGGTCAAGGTTCAGTGCAGTGAGCCAGGATCACGCTGCAGTACTCCAGCCTGGGGGCAACAGATCAAGACCCTGTCTCAAAAAAAAGTAGTTCACTTGCAGTTTATTGAGGGTGCCTTATAGTGCTGTGCAAACCGGCTCAGTACCGAGCTCTCCAAGGCAGGACATATCAGGTACTGCTTGTGCTGTAGACTGAAGGAAGCCTCAAGAAAGGTGTTCTATTCTTGGCCATCGTGGCGTATTCACCACTGTAAACTTTATTTTAACAAGTTTTAAATATTTTATTTCATTTATGTACTCCATCTCGCTCTGTCACCCAGGCTGGAGTGCAGTGGCATGATCTCAGCTCACTGCAACCTCTGCCTCTCAGGTTCAGGCAATTCTCCTGCCACAGCCTCCTGAGTAGCTGAGATTACAAGCACCAGTGACCATGTCCAGCTAATTTTTGTATTTTTAGTAGAGATGGGTTTCACCATGTTGACCAGGCTGGTCTGGAACTCCTGACCTCAAGTGACCTGCGTGCCTCAGCCTCTCAAAGTGCTGGGATTGCAGACATGAGCCTCAGTGTCCAGCCTATATTTTATTATTTTATTTCATTTTATTTATTTAATTTAATTATTTATTTTTTATTTGACAAGGTCTCACTGTGTCACCCAGGCTGGAGTGTGGTGATGTGATCACCGCTCACTGCAGCCTTGACCGCCTGTGCTCAAGTGATTCTCCTCCCTCAGCCTCCCAAGTAGCTGGGACTACACTTGTGCATCACCACACTCAGCTAATTTTTTTTTTTAAAGGACTGGATTTGCCATATTTCCCAGGCTTATTTTATTTTTTAAATTGACACATAATAATTGTATGTATTCATGGGGTACATAGTGATGCTCTGATACAAAGAATGGAGTAATCAGATCAGGGTTAATTAGCATATCCATCATTTCAATTATTTACCATTTCTTTGTGTTACAAACATTGAATATCCTGTATGTGTTTGAAACTGTATGACATGTTATTGCTAATTATGGTCACCCTACAAGGCTAAGGAACACTGGAACATATTCCTCCTATCTTATATCCTTTAACAAACCTCTCCCTATCTCTCCCTTCTTCCCTTCCCAGAATCTAGTATCCTCTGTTCTTCTTTATCCTTTCAGGAGATTAGCTTTTTATAGCTTTCATGTATGAGTAAGCACAAGTACTGTTTAATGTTCTTTTCCTGGCTTATTTCACCTAACGTAACGTCCTCCAGTTTCATCCGTGTTGCTGCCAATCAGAGGATTTTATTCCTTTTCATGGCTGAATAGTATTCTACTGTGTGTAGATGGCACCTTTTCTTTACTGTCTGCTCATCTGCTGGTGGACACCTAGGTTGATTCCCTCTCTTGGCTGTTGTGAATAGTGCTGCGGTAAACATGGGCGTGCCGATGTCTCTCCAATATCATGGCTTCCTTTCCTCTGAACAGATACCTAGTAATGTGATGGCCGGGTCATGTGGGAGTTCCATTTCTAATTTTTTGAGGAACCTCCATACCCTTCTCTATGGTGGCTCTACTAGTTTACATTCCCACCAACATTGCATGAGACTTCCCTTTCTAGCCAGGCACGGTGGCTCATGCTGGTAATCCCAGCACTTTGGGAGACCAAGCTGGGTGGATCACTTGAGCCCAGGACTTCAAGACCAGCCTAGGCAACGTGGTGAACCCCCCGCCCCCTCCAAAAAGTGCAAAAATTAGCCAGTGTGATGGTGGGCGCCTGTGGTCCCAGCTACTTGGAAGGCCGAGGCAGGTCGATCGCTTGAGCCTGGGAAGCAGAGGTTGCAGTGAGCTGAGATTGCACCGCTGCACTCCAGCCTGGGAGACAGAGCGAGATCCTGTCTTGAAAAAAAAAAAAAAGAGTCCCCTTTTCTCCACACCCTCACCAGCATTTGTTATTTTTGTGTGTATGTGTCTTTTTTTTTTTTTTTTTTGAGACGGAGTTTCACTCTTGTCGCCCAGGCTGGAGTGCAGTAGCATGTTCTCAGCTCGCTGCAACTTCCACCTTACAGATTCAAGTGATTCTCCTGCTTCAGCCTCCTGAGTAGTTGGAATTACAGACGTGTGCCACCATGCCTGCCTAATTTTTGTATTTTTAGTGGAGATAGGGTTTTACCATGTCGGCTAGACTGGTCTCAAATTCCTGACCTTAGGTTATATGGTATACCTACCTTGGCCTCCTAAAGTGCTGGGCTTACAGTGTCTTTTTGGTAATGGCCATCTTAACTGGGTTGAGATGATTGTTACCTCATTGAGGTTTTGATTTGCATTTCTCTGGTGATTAGTGACACTTAGCATTTTTTTCATATACCTGTTGGCCTTTTCCATGTCTTCTTTTGAGAAATGTCTGTGAAGACCACTTGTCCATTTTTTAATTGGACTGCTTATCTTTTCGCTGTTGAGACGTTTGAGTTCCATGCTTGGTGACGGTGGTGGATTCACCCCGGTAAACATGAGAGAGCATTTCCGTCCAGTGTTCAGTGCACAGTTAAGGAATGGGCTGGTGGCCCCTCTGAATAAGATGCTCAAAGGAGTTGCCTTCTGCCTCAAAGGAGTTGCCTTCTGCCTCTCAAATGGTCTTTATATTCTCTCCAAGGGAGCTTCCCTTACATCGGGCTGCGGCACACGATGCCTTGCCTCTTAGAACCATCTGAGCGTCACGTGCTTTCAGATCGTGACAACTTCAGTGTGCGGGGAAGAGTGCACGTGAAATAAATTATCTTCTGCCTGTGTTAAGCAGAAATAGCTATCTTTACAAAGCAGGGATTTTTTTCCATGCTTACTCACCACTAAAAATACATGTTTGTTTTTCTAACAGGTTTCCTCCGTTTTTTGATGACAACCCGTTTGGCATTTATCAGAAAATTCTTGCAGGCAAAATAGATTTCCCCAGACATTTGGATTTCCATGTAAAGTAAGTAAACCGTTTGCCTCGTCATGGGGTGTGTTTATTTTTAAAGTGTCTAAAATCACCATGAAAACACGCACTCAGCAGGATACCAGATTGTGGTATTAAATGTGCTGCGCATAAACTATTTTGGACAGTTGTCTTTTCCACAAGAAAAGAAAAAAATTTTAAGTATTCTACTTTAATGATAACTTCACATTTTAATGAGTCTTGGCTGTATTTTATTCTTTTGGTGATATGTTGTATTTAAAATGAGCCAATGAATGAGTTTGTCGTCGTATTTTATGAGAGAGCAGTTTTGGAATTTGACAAGAAGGATCCTAGTTCTGGGGCTAGCAGAACTGTTGATGGGTTTAGCAGAGTTTTATCCTTTCTCTCCGGCTTAAATTATGCTCAACCTCTAAGCCCTTTTTAACGTCAACATTTTCAGTTCTGAGCATGTTGCTTTACAAACATTTACATAGTTGCTGGATATTGGCAACTTTGGATGCACATTTTATTAAGGTTGTTGCAATAGGGAGAAAAGATATTTTGTTAAATATAAGAATGCTTTTGGTTTTCTGGCTACCTTACCCAATCGGGTCACCTGGTAGTCATTTTTACTGCAATAAGCACTGATTTCTGTTTGTTTCACTGTATTTTTCAGATAAGGTGATGAGTGCACCAACCCCCTGGGCACAAAGTAGAGCTAAATGTATCTAGTGGAGAATTAAACTTTTATTTTCCATGGCCTGTTTTCTTATGAGCCAGTGGAAGTTCAGTTTGGAGAAGACTTATTTCAGGGCGACGGACCAGGTTGTTTTGAATATGCCCCTTATGGGGCCACTGGCTATGTTCAGTTGAGTTTCTTGGTGGCGAATGCACCCCATCCTAACCAGAGGTTCTTAGTCTGAACAGAAGATGAGGTTGTGTTTTATTGGCTTCAACTTGTGTTGTGTTTGACACACTAGAGGCAGGCTTTAAAAGACTTCAGCAAGAAAACAGGCTGTGCTTAAGAATGAATCGCTTAGAATGGACACCCTGTCCCTCAAAGACAGGGTGGTGTCAAAGGAAACAGCACCTCAGAAGCCAACTGCTCTGGAAGGAAATGGAAAGGATTGTATAGAACCTCTGTCTCAGGCCCCAAATGCCGTCTGAGTCGAGTGACATTATATCAGGTGGATGGCAAAGCACTTTTATGATTGAGTTTGGCCAGGTGAGGTGCTCATGCCTGTAATCCCAGTACTTCAGGAGGCTGAGGTGGGAGGATTGGTTGGGGCCAATAGTTTGAGGCCTGCTTGGACAATGTAGTAACACCCCCCATGTCTACAAAAAATTAAAAAATTAGCTGGTCTTGGTAGCCTGTGCCTGTGGTCGCAGCTACTAGGGAGGCTGAGATGGGAGGACTGGTTGAGCCCAGGAAGTTGAGGCTGCAGTGACCTGTGATTGCACTGCTACACTCCAGACTGGGTGAAAGAGTGAGACCCTCTCAAAAAAAAATTTAAAAAATAATTATATATATATATATATATAGGGCGGGGGGAGAGGTAGAGAGGTTTCCAATGTCCTGTGGAAACAAACAAACAAAAAAAGGAATTGCAAAAATAGAACACACCAGAAGCATAAACAAAGTCTGGTCTCTTGCCACTTTTCCTTGTTTCTCTCCTAGAGAGTAGAGAAGCAGCGGTGGCCATCTTGGTACTGTCTGATCTAACATCCCTCTCTTTATGTAGCTCCCAGCCCCTTCCAGTGTTCCCCACAATGTCCCTGTCTCTTTACATACCCAGTGCGGGTCCACCAAGAGCAGGAACAGTGGTAGTTGAGTAAAACTTCACTTCTTCCCATTTTTTATTAAATCTTTTCAAATTGACTGAGAAACAAGAGCTCAATGACTCGTATCTTTTTTTTTTTTTTTTGGTAGAGATGGGTATGGGAGGGCCTTGCTTCATTATCCAGGCTGATCTTCAACTCCTTGGCTCAAGTGATCCTCCTGCCTTGTCCTCCCCAAATGTTGGGATTACAAGTGTGAGCCACTGCACCTGGCCTTAGTGACACATTTTTCTTATGCAAATTGCTGTCTCTGGTTGGCCGTGATGCTACAACTTTGATTCTCAGCTTTTAAAGTGATATGTTGCTTCCTGCAGTTTTTAACATTTGACTAGATAAACATTTTGCCTCGACATATGGCACATCAGAATTGACATTCCTTATAGAAATAAATACCATTTAAAAGAAAAGAAAAACACCAAAACAAAGCTCTGGGACTTGTTACCAATTCAGCAGAGGTATTATCTTCTGGTGTTTTTTTCACAACTGAAAGTATCTGGATCTAAGAGGAGTCAGCTGGTGTCAGGATCACACATAAAGTTTAGAATTTTGGCTATGGTGAATCAAAAGAGTGCTGGCAGACATATCGCCTATCCTGGAGTCAAGGGACCCGTCTATAGCTGCGGACACTTGTGGTGTTTCTTTACAGGGCTTTGCATCTTGTACTGCTTTACAAGAATTTGCTTTGGTAGTTTACTTTTTCTTTTGAAGAGAAGGATGTCTTGCTCTGTCACCCAGGCTGGAGTGCAGTGACACAATCATAGCTCACCGCAGCCTTGACGTCCTGGGCTCAGGTGATCCTCCCACCTCAGCCTCCTGAGTAGCTGATGCTACAGGCATGCGCCACCATGCCTCGCTAATGTTTTGACATTTTGTAGAGATGTGGGGTCTTACTATGTTATCCACACTAGTCTCAAACTCTTGGTCTCAAGTGATCTTGTCACTTCAGCCTCTTGCGTAGCTGGGGTTACAAGCCACCATTCCCTGTATTTTAGATGAATCTTCATTTTCTTAGATGCCAAACTCAAAAAGAAAAAAAACAAAAAACAAGGCCATCAAACACTTTGTTTTCTTACATGCCAAACACCAAAAAAAGAAAAAAAAAAAATGAAGTTTATTAAGGTGATCCCCAGAACATTCTGAAATAAACATGGGGCTTTTCTTCCTGTATAATTTACACCACTGCCTGCCCCATTAGCACACATACTTATAGCTGATTGGACTGGAATTATAAGGAAACAGAAGTTTATTTAAAATCTAAAAGCATAAAAAATCTTTGTTATAATCCCACTCCAGTCAGGTTTAAGTTTAGTATTGCACTAAGAGGGCAGACAGTGGTGTAAACTACACGGGGAAAAAGCCCCACATTGATTTGGGAATGTTTTGGAGGTATGGTGTTTGATGACCTTGGTATTTTTTGGCAAGGGGGAGGATGTCGAAATAATGAAGGAGAAACTCAGTAAGTACTGTAAAGCTAACTTTTCAGTGATGTTTATATTCCCCACTCTGCTCAAAGCTTTTCAGCCTTACAGGATGGATACAAAATCCCAGCCTTAGGTGGGCAGACAGATGGTCTCTGAGTTTTACTTTGAGACAGAGAAGCTGTGAAGTCTGACAAGTATCCCATCGTAATTCAGAAAGCATGGTGGCAGGAAACTGGTTAAATTTCCGATCAGACAGGACTGGCGAGATTCACAGTCTAGATAGTGGAGTCTGAGCCTGGGATGTCACCTGGCTTGTCGGAGACTCCGCAGTCCGTCACAGAACCTGGGAGTAACCCAGTCCAAGTTCGTGCTTCTTTCCCTGGGACGTAGTTTATGCCAGGAAAGCCTAGATGCTTACACCAGGGTCGTGGGTATTGGATTATTTGGGGGGACTTCAATATATTATTATATCATATTATGTATGTTATATATAATATACTCAGTGTATTGTGTGTGTACACGCAGACACACATGATCATTTCTACTTGCATAAATATGCGTCTTAAAACTCACCTAATCTACTGGAAGTCTTCAACATCATCTCCAACTACCCATCCTAATTGAACCAGCTTGCTGTTTTTCTTTTGTTTTGTTTTGAGACAGAGTCTCACTCTATCACCCAGGTTGGAGTGTAGTGGTGCCATCTTAGCTCACTGCAGCTTCACCTCCTGGGTCCAGGTAGTTTTTGTGCGTCAGCCTGCCAAACAGCTGGGACTATAGGCATGTGCCAGCATGCCCAACTAAATTTTTTTGTTTTTTAAAATAGAGGTGGGGTTTCACCATGTTGGCCATGCTGGTCTTGACCTCCTGACGTCAAGTGATCCATGCCCGTCGGCCACCCAAACTGTTGGGATTACAGGCGTGAGTCAATGTGCTTGGCCTCCCCACATGCTGTACTTCTGACATGGTCTGTTATTTAAAAAGGAAGATTACAAGTGAAGACACAGACTTAGGAGACTCATCCTAATGTGTGTGCTTATGGGAAAGCCAGCCTTTTACAACAGGAATCCCATCAATAAGCAGACCCCCAGGGCAGCGTGTGACTGTTGATGCTGGTGAAAGCAGATGTCTTCTATTTTGCAGGGACAGCCTGACAGGCATGTTTACGTTAAGTGTCTGGATCCTCCCTGCAGGCACATATAAATTTCACCCTTTTCTACTCAAAGGGGTAGTTTCTTTACAAACATGTAATCAACACTCTTCCCTTTACTTCAGCCGTGCATGCGGCAGCCCAACCTTGCATAAGTTATTTGAGAGCTCATGATAGTATGAAATAAGCACTAGAAAGTGTTTTGCCAAAGTGGAAATAGAACTGCCGTCCTCGTATCAGGTAGATCTTATATCTGTTGCCATGCTGCGTTTGCTGATGTTGATATAAATGATCTGCTTTTTTATTTTTGTCTCCTTTCCCTAAGAGACCTCATTAAGAAACTGCTTGTGGTTGACAGAACAAGGCGATTAGGAAACATGAAGGTCAGTATTTGATCCCATTAGGTATTCAGTGGTACCCGATGTGCACGTCTGCCGTCTCACCCCCACAATGATGTGTGCAGATCTAAACCAAGCCTCAATGGTCTTTAAACTTTACCAAATTTAAAATCTGGTTTTTCATTTATTGTTTTTTAAATTTTACTTGAAATTACCAGGAAAGATCTATCAAATCTGGGTGTCTGGGTGCACAACGTCAAACTGGGTCTACACCGTATCTCCCCTCACCTCTGAGCAAGCTAATAGAGCAATAACAATTTATAAGTTATTATTCATTATTTTGTTTACTTATCTCATTTTTAAACAGCTTTACGGAGAGTGAATTCACACGCCATGCCATTTACCTCTCTAAAATGTGGTGCAATTCTGTGGCTTTTAGTATACACATAATTATGTAACAGCCACCCCCATGGTTAATCTTAGAACATTTTTATTAGCTCAAAAAAGAAACCCTGCACCCTTCAGCTATCACTGTGCTAGTCTTTCTTCCTCCCTTGCCCTAAGTCAGTGGTCCCCAACCTTTTTGGCACCAGGGACTAGTTTCGTGGAAGACTCTTTTTCCATGGAGCATGCAGCCTAGATCCCTTACATGTGCAGTTGACAGTAGGGTGTGTGCACCTATGTGAATTTAATGCCATGGCTGATCTGACAGGAGGTGGAGCTCAGGTGGTAATGCAAATGATGGGGGAGCGGCTGTAAATACAGGTGACGCTTCACTCATTCACCTGCTGCTCACCTTTTACTGTGTGGCCCATTTTGGTTCCTAACAGGGCATGGACTGCTACTGGATCATGGCCCTGGGGTTGGGGACCCCTGGGTTAGGGACCCCTAACCTAAGCAACCACTAATCTACTGACTTTCTCTCTAGGGTTTTGTATTCTGGGCTCTGCTAAAAATGGAATTGTACAAAATGTCACCTTTTGTGTCTGGCCTGTTTCACTGAGCATGACATCTTTAAGGTTCATCCATGCTGTAGCCTGTGTCAGAGCTTCGTTCCTTTTTCTGGCTGCATAGTATTCCACTGTATGGGTGGACCTTGTTTTGTTTATCCATTCATCCATGAACGGACACCTGGGCTGTTTCCACCTTTGTCTTTTGTGAATAGTTCTGCCGTCGATATAGGTGTATATATTTTTACGTATGCAAGCAATGATTTTAGAAGTTGTGCATCAGGTATGATTTCCACAAACTTTTTGTGTGGAAGCAAGTACATAATTGACAAAAACTGTTCCATAAATAATATCATACCTTATATGCATGTTTTGGCATCCGTGAACCTGATAGAATTCATGGACTTTTTGTAGGCTGTTTCTAGCTCTGGACAACATTGGAGGGACTTATACATGGAGGGTCTTCCATGTACATCTTGACCCTGTAAATTCCCTTTTGGAGAGACACAGTATACCAGGGTGTGAGGGTTGAACCACTTGGCTTTCTTGGTTTTGTGTTGTACCGTCTGTGTGGTTTGGGAGTCTCCAGTGGCTGCCATAACAACTGACCACAAACTAGGGGCTTACACAACAGGAATTTATGCTCTCATAGTCTCAGTCCTGGAAGGACTCTGAAATCAAGGTGTCTCAGGCCTCCAGACGCTCTAGGGGAGGATCCTTTCTGCCTTTCCTAGCTCCTGGGGCTCCAGGCATCCCTGGGCTTGTGGCCACATCACTCTAGTCTCTGCTTCTGCCTCCATGTGGTGTTTTCCTCTGTGTCTGTGTCTTCTCTTCTCTCTCTCAGAAGGACACCTGTCATTGGGTTCAGGGCCACCCTAATGCAGGAATGTCTCATCTCAAGAGCCTTCCCTTAACTACATTTACAAAGATCCCTTTTTGCATGCAGGGTTCCATTCCCAGGTACTGGGAGTCAGGACATGGGCATATACTTTGGGGGCCTCTGCCCAGTGTGTGATAATGGTGACTACTTCCTACTAGAGGCTCTAGGGGGGATCCTCCTCTGTGTGTGTGTCTCCTCTTCTGTCCCTTATGAGGATACCTGTCACTGGATTTAGGGCCTACCCTTCTCCAGGATGATGTCATCGCAAGAACCTTAATTTACTTACATCTGCAAATACCCTATTTCCAAATAAGGTGATATTCACAGGCACTCGGGGGAGAGGACATGCACATCTTTTTGAGAGACATTGTTTACTCTGTAACAGTAGTCAAGCCTCTGTCCTTCACATTATTTGTAGACAGCAACTGATACCTTCAGGTCTCCGAGGAGCCTATCCAGCCAGGTTGCACTGTGTGGACTCATCTGCGCCGTGACTCTTCATAAGGATGGACAGGTCCTGTATTAATGCCACAGCCATTTAGAAAAGAGCTGGGTCTCTTGCCAGAACTGCAGGGAATCACAGATGACCCATATCTAGAATCTGCTGGGAGTGGTGTAGTGATTGTCATAGATGCCCTCCGAGGGGAAAGAACAAGTTTCCTCATCAAAGGAATTGGGGAAAAACTCACAAACTGTCAAACTAGGTCTTAAAGTCTAGTTAAAGCTTTCTGATATGAAGATAAACTGAAAGAAACTCAAGAAAACACTTTATTTTTTTTTAATTAACACATGAAAATGGTTTTATTTATCATGTACAACATGAAATTTTGAAATATGCACCCATTGTGGAATGGGTCCATTGAGTTCATTAACATATGCATTACCTCACATAATTACCATTTATTTGTGGTGAGAACACTTAAGATCTATTCTGAAAAAAATTGTATTTAAGAGATGGGGTTGTGATGTGTTGCTCAGGCTGGTCTCAAACCCCTCAGCTCAAGTGATCTGCCTGCCTCGGCCTCACAAAGTGCTAGGATTACAGGCAAGAGCCACTGCACCCAGCAAGATCTACTCTTCTAGAGATTCTTGAGAGTACGTCATTAGTTATAGTCACCGAGCTGTGCAAGCGACTGACTGAACTTGTTCCTCCTGTCTCACTCACTTTTGTCTCTTTTCACCAATGACTTCCCATCTGAGTCCCTTCCCAGCCCCTGGTATCCACCATTCTACTCTCTGCTTCTATGAGTTCAACTTTTTTAGATTTCCTGTATAAGTGAGGTCAGACTGTATTTGTCTGTCTGTGCCTGGCTTATTTCTGTCTCTTTCTCTCTCTCTCTCTTTTTTTTTTTTTTTTTTAGACAGTCTTGCTCGTTTGCCCAGGGTGGCGTACAGTGACGCAGTCTCCGCTCACTGCAACCCCTGCCTCCTAGGTTCAAAGGTTCTCCTGCATCAGCCTCCGGAGTAGCTGGGATTGCACCACATCTGGCTAATTTTTGTATTTTTGGATGCAGATGGGGTTTCACCATGATGGCCAGGCTGTTCATGAACTCCTGACCTCAAGTGATCTGTCTGCATCAGCCTCCCCCAAAGTGTTGGGATTACAGGTGTGAGTTACCATGCCTGGACCTTGTTTCTCTTAATACACTATCCTCCAGGTTGATGCATGTTTTTGAAAATGACCGCATTTCCCTCCTTTTCCTTGCTGAATAGTAGTCCATGGCATATATATCACACATTTTGTTTATCACTTCCCTCTTGATGGGCATGTAGGTTGATTCTACTACATCTTGGCTGCTTTGACCTTGCTGCAATGAGCAGAGGGTGCAAATGATATACTCATTTGTTTTTTTCTTTGGGTGTATACACAGTACTGGGATTGCTGAAGCTTACTTTCTGTTTTTACATTGTCAGGGAAGAAACAGTCTGATTAAAATGGAGGTATATTCCTGTGTAGCCCCTGGTCTATGGGTGCGCTAGAGAGGAATACTTACTCTTTCTCCTGCTCTGACCACCTCTCCATTCTCACCTGCACTGCCATCCTTAGCCTGGGTGTATCACTGCGTTCCCAGGCAATTGTCATAACTGCTTCTGGCACCACCCTCAACGCCCCTGACTTTCCCCATCAATCCCTCCTTTTCTGTAGGAAGAGGGTCTGTCATTCATAGCCTGGGACCCCAGGGCTTTAGCTTGGTGCTCAGAACCTTCCAGGTTCCTCTCATCCTGTGCTTCTCATCTGATGATTTCCTGGTCTTTCCCATGAACCTTCATGCAGCCAGGGTGGATGAACCACCCAGTCACATATGTGTAACCATCATACCTTGTTGTTCTTCTCTCTTCACTTGGCACCTCTTCATTCGGGGGTCTTCCCTTCTTCTGGAACCACATCCATTTTGTTGAACTCCTTCATCCTCTGTGGACTCTGCTGTGCCCTTCATGCTTGGAAAATCCCTGGCACATGGGTTCCTTTTTTTCATATTAGCTGGCCTTAAACACACATGTATTTGCACACACACTTTATATATATAAAATGTAAAATATATAGAGAATTACATACAAATTTATTTATATAATATAAAGTGTGTGTATCTATGTATACACATTGCATTTTTATGCACTTCATATACAAACTAGCATACAAAAAGGTCAAAGGAATATAGATTTATCTATACATTATATAGATATTTGCACATATATGTAGATTTATCTGTAAATTATGTATTTATATATTGATATTTATATATCTCTATAAATATATAGTGTGTATATTACATATAAATAACTATCTATATTTAGAAATATAAATATATAAACCTATATAATACATATATAAGTGTAAATATAGATGTACATATTATATCTATTATATTTATATATGTTTATATATAGTATACAGATATACCTGTATATTTTGTATATATATAAAATATAGGTATATAGATATAAAGTGTGAAGCCAGGTGCGGTGGCTCACACCTGTAATCCCAGGACTTTGGAAGGCCAAGGGAGGAGGATTGCTTGATCCCAAGTGTTCCAGACCAGTGCAGGCAACAACAGTGAGACCCCCAACTCTACACAGTATACAAAAATTAGCCAGGCGTGGTGGTGCATGCCGGTAATCCCAGCTACTGTCAAGCTAAGGCATGAGAATTACTTGAACCCAGTAGGCATGGGCTGCAGTGAGCCAAGATGGCACCACTGCACTCCAGCCTGGAAAGACAGAGTAAAACTGCATCTTAGAAAAAAAAAAAAAAAGTAGAGTATAGTAAATAGATAAATCAGGGAGACAGTCATTTATTATCATTACCAACTATTAGGTGCTGCAGATAACATACGTGTTAGACTGTTATATGGCTAGCAGTGCAACAGGAGGGATGCGCTGTCCTGTGGTTACAATGGCCGTGACGTCACTAGGGGATAGGAGTTTTTACGATCATTATAATCTTATGGGAGCACCACTGTATATGTCATCCATTGTTGACTGAAGCGTTATTTTGAGACTCATGACTGTAGACACACACCCACACATACACTAACTTTTTTCTTTTTCTTTTTTTTTTTTTGAGACGGAGTCTCGCTCTGTCGCCCAGGCTGGAGTGCAGTGGCTGGATCTCAGCTCACTGCAAGCTCTGCCTCCGGGGTTCACACCATTCTCCTGCCTCAGCCTCCCCAGTAGCTGGGACTACAGGCCTTTTTCTTTTTTTTTTTTTGGAGACAAGGGTTTGTTCTGTCACCCAGGCTGGAGTGCAGTTGTGTGATCACAGCTCATTGCACCCTTGACCTCCTGGACTCAAGTGATCCTCCCACCTCGGCCTCCCGAATAGCTGGGACTACATGCACGCACCACCATGCCTGGCTAATTTTTAATACTTTTTTGTAGAGACCAGGTTTCACGTTGTTACCCAGGTTAGTCTCAAAGTCCTGGGCTCAAGCAGTCCTCTTTGAGGACTCCCAAAGTGCACTCCCAGAGTGCTGGCATATAAATGTGAGCCACTGCTCCCAACCCCCACACACTTTATATCATACACATACACACACACACACAGTTTGGATACTTACGTATGTAGAAGTGTGTGCATATATAAATATGTGTATATATTAACATGTGTATGTGTATATGTGTATATATATGTGTATAGATTAACATGTATGCATATAAGTATGTGAATATATAAATGTATATATTGTGTGTATGCGTATGTGTGTATATATAAATGTATGTATATAAATGTGTGTATGTATATAAATATGTATATATACAAATGTGTATAAATGTGTATATGCGTGTATGTGTATATATAAATGTGTATATATTAACGTGTGTATGTATATAAATATGTTTATAGATCAGTATATGTGTATATATTAACGTGTATGTGTATAAAAGTATGTATATATCAATGTGTGTGTATATATATAAGAGTGTGTGTGTGTGTATATTACTGTGTATGCATGTGAGTACATACACACACATCTTTTAGTATCCAAATTAGAATTTTATCTGATGGATAAAATTTATTTTATTTTATTCACAGCACTCTTACTTTTATTCACAACATTGCTGAAGGTAAAACTCAACAGCTATTATTTGTTGCCTTGGGAGGGATTTCAGATGTCGTGATGGCCACAGTGTGAGCCAGCCGATGCCTGGTGCTACCCTTGAGCATGAAGCAGGCCGACTTGAATGCAGGTTGTTAATTGCCAGGCCATGCAATATCGTTCCTAAGATCTCTTAAATTGGACATCCTTAGTTTGAGTTCCCAGTCTTCTTATTTACTTGCTGGTTCCTACTAAGCAAATTAATATCTTTCAGTGAACCCTAGTTTCTATATCTGTAAAATACTGAATAAGTTTGCAAGATGAAAACAGGAGACAAACTGGGAAATTACTGGGTGTCCAATTTCATGTCGAGAGATGGAATCGTATTTATCATTTTCGTCTTTGGTCCGCAATGCCAACGCATTGCACAGGAGCAGAATGACTGGATTTGTTTCTGCAACAAAAAAGGGCAAACAAAACACTAACAGCTTTGCTTGCAGGTTTTCCTAGCAGCTCACCCTCCAGGCACAGTTATCCAAAATGCAGCAAACTTGTTCCGTTTGTTTCAATACTAGAATAATGTAGAGATTCTTTGGGGTATTTTTCTTTCCTGCCGTGTCAGAATTCCACACGCTGACGACACGTGTTGTTTCTTTTGAAGAACGGGGCGAATGATGTGAAACGCCATCGGTGGTTCCACTCTGTGGACTGGGAAGCTGTTCCGCAGAGAAAACTGAAGGTACAACACATATCAGTGGGTGACTCAGTACGCCCGAGCTCTCCCGTTAACAGGGACTGCCTCTGAATCCTGGGACTTCTTTATTGATGCCTGACATGTAATTAATTTATATAATACAACTATTTGTCTAAAACCTTTCATAAGCCAAGTTTCCCACTCTGTGTCTTAGTGATAATTAGCTCCCATAAAGGGGTGAGGACATTACCGATAATTTTGACAACCTTCCATGTCAAACTATTTTATATATATATGGATCTCAGTTCTATCCATGTTGCTGCAATGCTGAATTTCATGTATTTTTAATAGTCCATTGACCTCTATCCTATCTGTGACGCACATTTTCTTTCTGGCACCTCCTCCCTCCCTCCACTCCCTTCCTTCCTTCACCTTCCCTTCATGCCTTCTTAGCTATTCCTTCCTTCCTTTAACCCCTTCTCCTTCTTCCCTCTTTCTGCTGTAACTTTCTTTTTTTTTAAGAGATGAGGTCTCACTATATTGCCCAGGCTGGTCCAGAACCAAAGTGCAGGGATGACAGGCGGGAGCCACCACACCCAGTCATATATCATATGTTCTTTGTCCATTCATTCATGGATGGACGCTCATCTCAGATTTTGAAGCAGATTTTAGGAGAACTGGCCTGATTCCTGACTAGCTCCCTCCTCTTTAGTGGAAAGTGGTAAACAGGATTACAGAGATAAGCATGTGTCTAGCTCCATGGTAATCATTCAGTGATAGTGGTGTATTATGTGGAGAATATTCTTTGGAACATTTCTGGCCAAACTGCTTATTTTTAAACATCTGGCTTTTTGTCTGGGTGCGGTGGCTTACTCCTATAATTGCAGCACTTTTAGAGGCCAACTCTGGCAGATTGCTTGAACCCAGGAGTTTGAGACTGGCCTGGGCAATATGGTGAAATTCCATCTCTACAAAAAATACAAAAATTAGCCAGGTGTGGTGGCATATGCTTGTATTCCCAGCTACTTGGGAGGCTGAGGCATGAGAATTGCTTGATTCCAGGAGGCGGAGGTTGCAGTGAGCCGAGATTGCACCACTGCCCTGCAGCCTGGGTGGCAGAGCTGGACCCCATGCCAAAAAAACAAAAACAAAAACCCAGCAATCCCAGCGCTTTGGGAGGCCTAGGTGGGCAGATCGTGAGGTTGAGAGATTGAGACCATCCTGGCCAACATGGTGAAACCCTGTCTCTACTGAAAATACAAAAATTAACTGGGCATGGTGGTGCATACTGGTAGTTTGAGCTACTTGGGAGGCTGAGGAAGGAGAATTTGCATGAACCTGGTATGCGGAGGTTGCAGTGAGCTGTGATTATGCCAGTGCACTTCAGCCTAGTGACAGAGTGAGACTTCATCTCAGAGAAAAAAAAAAAAAAAAATCTGGCATTTTTATCAGTATGCAATTCCTGTGCATTTTATAAATGAGACTACTTCAGAAATTAAGCAGCATGTTGAAGTTTACACAGCTGCTAAACGGTGTAACTATCACATGTACATAATTATGGGTGTACATGTTGTATTTCGACACATGTATAGAATGTATTAGCCAGGCATGCTGGCTTATGCCTGTAATCTCAGCACTTTGGGATGCCAAGGCAGGTGGATCAGGAGGTCAGGAGTTTAAGGCCAGCCTGGCCACAATGGTGAAACCCCATCTCTACTAAAATTAGCTGGGCATGTGCCAGCTGCTCTGGAGGCTGAGGCAGAGAATTGCTTGAACCCAGGCAGTAGAGGTTGCAGTGAGCCGAGATCGCACCACTGTACTCCAGCCTGGGTGACAGAGCAAGATTCCATCTTTGAAAAAAAGATATTGCAAGTGAGCCATGACTGCACCACTGCATTCTAGCCTGAATGACAGAATGAGATCCTGTCTCAAAATATATACATATATAGTACTAACTAAGCTATGGTACAGTCATGTGATGGAATACAAAGCAGTTTTTTTTTTAAATGAGGAAGCTGGCTGGGCACAGAGGCTCATGCCTGTAATCTCAGCACTTCGGGAGGCCAAGGCGGGTGGATCACCTGAGGTCAGGAGTTCGAGTCCAGTCCAGCCAACATGAAGAAACCCTGTCTCTACCGAAAACACAAAAATTAGCTGGACGTTCAAGCAGTCCTCCCACCTCAGCTGGCAGTTCCATTGGCAATGGAACTGGCATTATTTAAGCAACTGGAATTCCACACTGTAGGAAGGTTTAGAAAATTGTTTGATTGTAGATTTTGTCTTATCCTTTAGTGTTGTCTTGGTTTTTCTCATAGACTTTATAAGTTTGAACTGGACTCATTCGATTATAACCATAAATTGTGTGTGTGTGTATATATATGTAGAAGTCATTATGGCAGATGCACACAAATTGTGCAATGATGTAAATATTCATACTTCACAGAGCCTGTAATTTTTATTTTTCAATTTGGTTTTTCAAATTTTCTTCTCTTGGGGACAACATCTGAAGGGTATGTTGCATGCATTTTTAAAAAAATCATCTCATATGCATTTTATAGTTTGGGGGAAGAAAATATCCGGGGGGTGGGAGGTGTCTACATTCAGTATCTTCAGTGCCTCCTACCTAGTAATGTGAGACTTTAAAAGGAGAAACATGGAGAAGAAGATGTGGGAGCGAATTTATTCCAGGAATCCACAATGACTTTGAAATTGTTGGAGCAATGTACTGTATTCAAAAAACCTGTGTCACATTCAAAAATTTCATCTGGGCTAGGTGCAGTGGCTCGTTCCTGTAGTCCCAGCACTCTGGGAGCCTGGGCTGGGAGGATTGCTTAAGACCCGGAGTTTGAGACTGGCCTGGGCAACATAGTGAAACCTTGTCTCTACAGAATTTATAAATTAGTCGGATGTGGTTGTGCATACCTGTAGTCCCAGCTATTCAGGAGCTGTGGTAGGAGGATGGCTTGAGCTCAAGAGGTTGAGGCTTCAGTGAGCCGTGATTGTACCACTGCACTCCAGCCTGGACGACACAGCAAGACCCTGTATTAAAAAAAAAAATTCATCCTGCACAGGTAAATGGCTACCTATTAAAGTCCCAGTTGAAATGTTTTGAATAAAATACACCTCCCATACTTCCCAAATAACTTTTAAGATCAGTTCACCTGTAAGGCTGACCTTTATGCAGATATTTTATTTCACCTGTAGTTTTGGGAAAAGCGACAAACAGATGATCTATGGGACGTGAGTAAGTGGCAGAACTGAAAGGAACCTCACCTGTTTCTAATTTCTCATAAATGTTCATATTGAGTGTGCCTAATAATCTTCCTCAGTAGATCATGCTGTTTTATGCGGAATAATCCAGGAGTGAGAGTCATCTCTTGGGAAGTGATTGGGGAGACACCCCGAAGGAGCAGCCTGCAGATGTTCTTCCCTGGGTGTTGATGTCATGACAGCCATACAGTGAGTTTGTCCTGAAACATCTCTCGCTAAATGTGGGTCATGCTAGACACAGCATAAACTGCGGGCGTGGGATCTTGCTTTGTAAGTAACTCATTTTTTTCCTTGCTTTTTCTCTGGACCATCCTGGCTCAAAACTTGGCTGTAGAGATCTGAACAGGGTGCACCTTTTCTCTTTACTCTGACTCAGCCTAAGTATGGCATTGCTCAAATCTGCTGTGTATGAGGTCGCAGGGCCCAGCTGTGGCAGGAGTGAGAGCATTGAAGAAGTAGACTTAGAGCCTTCCAGGAATTCTTAATTGACAACAGGGATACACTCAAGACCTCCAAGACTTCCTTCTCCACCTCTTCTTTTTTTCATGTCCTGCTTTCATCTGTCTCCTTCTGCACCCAGAGTGGGGGTGGAATGTGCCCTTGCCATGTTTTGGTGAAAATGTGTGCAGTGAGAAGACAGTTGGGTTCCCCCTGGCTCCTTATCTCTTCTCAAAACTCAATAGCTCCGGTTCTCTGGAGCCATCAGTGCATTCCTTGCTATTGGAGCTGTTTTTTCAAGCAGTACCTGGGAAGATATTTCTCCCTCTAGCACTTGCTACCTCTCTTCTGCACACACATCACACATCTAGTACTGTGGAGAGTGTCTATTAGGAAAAGCCATTCAGTTATTTAAAAGTAGAGAACTGTCAAGAGAAATGTAATCAGATTTGGCCAGAGTTCGCCTACAAATAAGAAGGCACTGGGTCAAGCTCACGTCTGTAATCCTAACACTTTGGGAGGCTGAGGTGAGAGGACTGCTTGAGTCCAGGAGTTCAAGACTAGTCTGGGGACACCTCATCTCTACAAAATACAAAAAAATTAGCCGAGCATAGTGGAGCATGTCTGTAGTCTCAGCTGCTCAGAAGGCTAAGATGAGAGGATCACTTGAACCCAGGGAAGTCCGGGTTGCAGTGATCTGAGATAGCACCGCTGCCCACCAGCCTGGGTGACAGAGTGAGACCCTGTCTCCTTCCTCCACAGACACACAAAAACACCCAAAAAACCTCAGTGGCTTTTTGCTTTTGAAGGTGGCATGAAGAGAACGTCCACTTTAAAGCTTTAAAAGACAGTGAAGCTGATTGTGGTGGTTCACTCTTATAATCCTAGGATTTGGGGAAGCTGAGGCAGGAAGATTGCTTGAGCCTGGGAGTTTGAGACTGGCCTGGGTAGCATAGCGAGATCCCATCTCTATAAAAAGAAAAAAAATGTTAAAACACAGTGAAATTGCAGAAACAGAACATTGCCACTGTTTTTCATCAGTGACCTTTTCTTCACGTGGCGGTTTACTCAGTAGGTGAGAAAATTAGTAGGTTCAGTAGAATAAACTCTTTACAATTAATCAGTCAGTGGAAAATGATGTTCAGATAGTGAAATGTGGAAATGTTTTAGACAACTGTATTTTCAGCCTGTGCGTCTCACTCACCATCTTGTTGGGATTAACAGTTGAGGGCCATCATTGTCTAACCATGTAGCATGCAGTTTCTCATCAGTTTTACCATGAATGTGAAAAGGTGAAACTGGTGCTGACTTCGGCAGCAGGTATACTAAAATTGGAATGACACAGAGGAGATTAGCATGGCTCCCTTTGCAAGGAAGATCCGTATATTCATGCAGCATTCCAAAATTTTTTTAAAAAAAGGTTATACTGTGCACTGAGATGTGGAGCTAGAAGGAAAAGCTTTAAGTGTCATGTTTGCTGACTATAAATCTAAATCATAGCAATATTATTGAACATTCTACTTTAAAAATCAATAAAATCATAAATGAAACACTTTTCTTGAGCACACTTTAAAAAGTGCGTAGACCCATGAGTCCATATGCCTATTTTTAGGTTGTCTGTTTTATTATCCAGGATTTCATACTCAGATGAAAATTAGCATCAGGAAACACCTGAAATGCCTTAATTGTGACCTGATATGCAGGAAAATGAAATATGCAAGCACATTGATGACCTCGTTCTTTACGGACATTGTTATCAGCCTCTAGCCATACAGAACAAATGAAAAATTAGAAGCAATTCAAGAGCGTGTGATGGTGTGAAAGCCACTTTTGACCGTCATGCACATTTCAGCATTTGAAGTGACACGGGCTACCTGGTAACTGCCCATGGTGGGGTCATAGTTTAAAGGGCCCAGTGTCATGTAGAGGTTAATTTAATCAAAATTAGCTAAAACATGGAACAATCACTATTAATAATTTAAAAAGAGTTTACCTGGCAGAGTGCTGTGTCTCATGCCTGCAATCCCAGCACTTTGGGAGGCCCAGGGAGGCAGATCACCTGAGGTCAGGAGTTTGAGACCAGCCTTGCCAACATGGTGAAACCCTTGTCTCTACTAAAAACACAAAAATTAGCCAGACGTCATGGCACGGGTCTGTAGTCCCAGTTACTATGGAGACTGAGGCAGGAGAATATGGAACTTGGGAGACAGAGGCTGCAGTGAACCAAGATTGTGCCACTGCACTCCAGCCTGGGCAAAGGAGCGAGACTGCATCTCCCAAAATAAAAATAGTTGACCTGGGTGGGTGTTGCAACATTTTTGCATAGATGGTCATGTGAAACAATCACTGTGCAAAATGTGGAGGAAAATTCATTACAATAATCACATAATTTTGTATCAGAGAAACATTACAAATTTACTTTGCTTATGTAATTTTATGAGTTGGAAGTATTTTCTTAAATTGGAATACTGTAAGAGAATATCTTTAAGAAATGGATATGTTACAACAAGAAGTATATTGGGGCAAGTCTTGTTTTTCTGAAGGGAAATGCCACCAGCCTGCTTTCATAGGCATTGATAAAGCCTGGAAGGAAATAAAGTCAAACAAAATAGTATACACTGTATCTACTGAATTCTTCTAATTCCTTTGCAACAGAAGTCTAAATCCTGCTTAGCCTAAACATATCTATAGCCAGTGATGGGCAAATTATATTTGCTGTCAGCATGATAGAATAAGAATCAGAAACCCCCCAGCAGTGGGGTAAGATTGCGCGCTTCGTCCCCTCAAAATGCTGTTCAGCCCCACTCCCTCTCCATGCCCATCAAACAACTGCACAATCACTTGTTCGTGAATTTCTCATTCAGCGTTTGGTTTCTTTCTGTCCACACTTAAAGACCAAATCATTTGTTTGCTTCGAAGAAAAAGCAAAAACAAGAACAAAAACACCGAATCATTTGAAATCACTACTCATTAAAAAAAATCACCAGTGGAACCAAACAGTTGAGTGGTTCGTGATGTGTTCGCCATTTCTGTGTTTGACCTACGTGGCCTCTAGTTCTTTGGACCATTGTAACTGTCAAACTATGGCTTAATACTGTTAAAGACCCCAAGGCTCAACTCTGTAGCCAGGGTGCACCTCAGGCTGCACAAATACCACACCAGAATGTCATAGGCATTCATGGCTCCACCTACTGAGTGAACAGAGTGCAAGACAGCACTGGCTTGGGTTTTATTTTTGTAGCCAGTTAACTTTGCATCAGGTCTACACAGTCCTTGCAGCCTTTGATTTCTCCTGTTGTAGAGATTTGAAATAGGTTGCCCGGGTTCCTCTCATCTTTCCTTCAATCCACCTAGCATGCATTTTACACACATTGGAGGAGTCGTATGCACTGTTTTTTTCTCTGTTGCTGGTGGAGGCAAGAAGGCCTTCTAATTAGTCTAACTTAAAGGAATGGGATTCACTTAACAAAAGCAAGAAGAAAAGCACGTGAACGGGTGTCTTGATGCGTTTGGATAGTTTCTTTGAGGTGGGGTGTGTGTGCGTGTGTGTGTTTGTGTGTCTTGGTGAAGGTGGGGGGCTGTATTTTCACCAAGCCTTTTCATAATCAAGTTTGCTTTGCAAACCTTATGGCCTTGTACCCCGCAGAAGAGTCCTTCCTAATAACAGGGGAATGCTCTGTCAGGTTCTCTGTAAATTATTGTGTGTTGGGAGGTTCTGTTGAGGCTTAGTTTGATCTTCCATGGTGGACACGTCTGTTCTGTATGTAAAAGGCATTACAATTGTGTTTTAGCGGGTGGGATTTGAAGCCTTTCCACAGTCCTTATCCTGTGAGATGGCTGTTGAACTCTGCTCAGCTGTTGTAGCTGAATTCTTGTTTTGCGCTGAACATTGGGCAGTCTCACCGTGTTGCCACCGTGCTTCTGGGGCCCTGTGACTGCCGCCGGATGCCGCACACACAGGCAGAGTGCCTTTGCAGGTTTGAGCCAGAACTGGGAACCCTGCGGGGTGACCCCACCTTCTCATGGGGGGTCGGGGAGGGGAGTGCCTATTTTTAATCCTGTCTGTTTGTTGCACAGTGGAAATCACTGTGATTTGTACATATGCCCTAGGAAAATTTTACTGCTGTCTAATTTATATAATAATACTGTTGATTCCAGGTTTGTTTAATAAAACTTTTTATCTTTTCAGAAGTCTGAGTCTCGTCTGCTTCTGTCTCCAAACAAGCTGTGGCTTTTCTCCTTTAGTCTAATCCAGGGATAGGCAATTATCTGTAGGGGCCACATGGCAGATACTTTCTGCCTGGCAGGACACACAGTCTCTGTTGCACAGAGTACAAAAAAGCTGCTATAATTAGGCATGGAGGTGCATGCCTATAATTCCAGTGCTTTGGAAGGCCAAGGCAGGAGGATCGCTTGAGCCTAGAAGTTTGAGACCAGCCTGGGCAATGTAGTCCAATTTAGTGACCTGGGGTCCACCTTGAAGCACTGACTCCTTCCAGGTTCACAGAATACATAGGAGAACCTACCATTTTAATCATTTGCCTATATCTTGATCCTATACCTTTATTTTCTTACTATTCACCTGATTTGGCTATTCCTTAACACTTTCTGTCCTTTTATCTTCACTGAAGTTTAGCTTAGTTTTCTGCCTTTAAATGTGTTCTTCGAGTAATGACTGATCATCCTCGTTCTAGGCTCCAAAGATTATAGTAGATGTACTCTTTCTAGAGAGAATAAATTTTGATGGCACATTTTTTAAAAAATTTATCTTTTTGAGGTTTTGGTTCTTCAAATTTGAATTAATATTTCAAATGGCTTAATTATTTTTTTAATTTTTTAATATTATGTAAATATTGTCATGTTTCGTATTGTAAATGTTACAGCATTTGTGACAATGAAAATAAGTCTTAAAACATATCCCAGAAATAAAACCACTTCATAATGTGTAAAAAGTCCTCTATCAATATCTACTTTGGTCATTGTCATATGGGCTTCACAATTCTCTTACAATTTATAAAATTTGAGCTAGGAAACCTAGTGAGACTTTGTCTCTACAAAAAAATGAAAATATTAGCTGGATGTGGTGGTGCATGGTGTAGTCCTCACTACTCAGGAGGCTGAGGTAGGAAGATATTGCTTGAGCCCAAAAAGGGTGTGTGTGTGTATGTGTATGTGTATAGATAGATGATAGGTAGATATAGATGAATAGATAGATGATAGATAATAGGTTGATAGGGATAGAGGTTTATAGGGATGGATGATACGTGGTTAGATAGGTTGAATGATAGTTTCTCATGCAAATGCCCAGGGTTTCTCTAACTGAGCACTGCTGACATCTGAGGCTGGGTGATTCTCTGTGATTGGTGCCATTCTGTGCATTATAGGATTTGGTAGACGTCTTTGGTCTCTACTTCCCAGATACCAGTATCCCCCAACTTGGCCCCCACTCCTGTGGTAACAACTAAAAATGTCTCCAGACATTTACAAAAAGCCACTGGGAGGTAAAATCTCCCCTGGTTGAAAACCACTACTTAGAAAAATAAGATTGGGGACCATTTGGGAGCCATCAAGTGAGAGCAAAACAGAAAGAACCAGGACTTAAATGGTGATCTTCCTTTAAGCTTTCACAGCAAGAAGTAGAAAAGAAGTATAAAGATCTCTTGCAGTGGGTGTTCGAAGGATTTTTTTTTGATGTCTGTTGCCTTTCCTTTCTCTGAATTCATCTCGGGATTTTACTCAATGCTGCCAAGTCAACATTTGATCTTTGCCAAACAGAAAATATTTCTATGAACAGTGTAGTGAATTGTAAGTAAGAGCCTGGGGTGCTTGAAAGTGCCTTGAGTCCTGAGTCAGAGACCTGGGTCAGGCTCTGCTTCTCACTGGGGCCATCGTGGTGGACATGTTTCTTAAGCTGTTTTCCATATTAATGGATCCATTCTTCAAATAGGGGCAATAATTACTCCTGTGGGCTCCCTTTCTGATCAGAAACCTCCAATAGCTCTGTTGCACTCAGAGGACAAAATAATGTCATAACAGTGTAGAAGCGTCTCCATGATCCGCTGTCAGTAATGTCCCAAGAGTCTCTCTCCAGGGCATCCACTGTCAATGCCTGGACTGTGCTTTAGAACACATCCCAAAATCTCCTGCCATGGGACCTTTGCTCTGGCCCTTTTCTTTCTTCTAGATACAAGCATAGCGTTCACCTTCACCATCTTCAAACTCTTTGCTCAAATTCTTCTCAATTCCTCCAGCACTTCATTTAAAATTTTAACTTCTTTCCAACACTTGTCTACCACTTTTCTGAAACTTATTTTTTTTCCTCTCCATCACTGAGCACTTTCTACTGGTTTGTACCCTTTTCTTGTTTACTTTGTTTATTGTCTTCCTCTTCCCACTAGAATGCAAACTCCAAGCAGGCAAGGAATTTGGTCTTTGGTTGGATTTGTTGTTGAAACCCTGGCACCTAGAACAATATCTGGTACTTAGGTGGTGCATTCCTCATGTGAAACTATATTAGTGATGATTCACCTTATCACCAGGCATAGCTACCTTATATTAATTTACAGTCATGATATGACATGAATAAGATTCACTGTAATTTAGGTGTCTGAGAAAAAGAGAATTAAGTGGTTTGCCATTTTTGTATTACAAACAATACTACATAAAATAATCAGGGCTGGGCACTGTGGCTTACACCTGTAATCCCACCACTTTGGGAGGCTAAGGCAGGTAGATCACCTGAGGTCAGGAGTTAGAGATCAGCCTGGCCAACATGGCAAAACCCTGTCTGTACTAAAAATACAAAAATTAGCTGGGCGTGGTGGCATGTGTCTGTAATCCCAGCTATTCAGGAGGACGAGGCAGGAGAATCACTTGTACTGGGAGGTGGAGGTTGCAGTGAGCTGAGTGAGGTTGCACCACTGCGCTTCAGCCTGGGCAACAAGAGTGAGATTCTGTCAAAAAACAAAACAAAACAAAACAAAACAACAACTAAACAGTTGTCATACGTAAACTATCTTTCCCCATTCCTTCAACTTCTGAACTTTGCAACTAATCACATAGTAAAGGGTTTCTACGTCATGTTAGGTTATTAATTCCAAATAAAACTTTATTAATTTTATTTGTTATGAGTGCCCATTTTGTGTTTTGTTTCATAGTCTGTGTGTAACGTGAATATTCACTAGTGGATGTGGACCTGCCATATTTCGGTAACATTTGGAAGTGAATTAGTAGATGTTTTGGAGTAGTTTATTGTCTCTTCTGCCAGTTATTTTGAATAATAGTGAGATTACAGTGCATGTTATTTCTATATTGAGAATTATTTTTGTTTATAAGTTTACCCTTCTGCTTTGTATTGGTTAAATAAAAGCTACTCATGGAAGATATTTTTCTGTTAAAATTTACTTTTAGGCTGCTGGAAATCTCCTTTTGTCTGAACTCTGTAGTACCTCAGAGTTTTTCCTACAGGCATTCTAGAATTTTCCCCCATGTTTACTTTTTGATTTATGTCCACTATCACTGGCATACTCATCACACCTTCAAAATAAGCCTGTAGCTGGCCAGATGAAAAGAACTCCTTAAATATCAGGCTACCACTGTCCTCTCAAGACTCTGAGGGATTAAGTCTCCTGTATGGTTCAGAAAACAAGACAAAAAAAAGAGCAACATTAAGAGGATGGAAAACTGTTGTGCCGGACACAGTGGTTCGTACGTCTAATCCCAGCACTTTGGGAGGCCAAGGTAGGAGAGTCACTTCAGCCTAGGAGTTCAAAACTAGCCTGGGCAACATAGCAACATAGCAAGACCCTATCTCTACAAAACATAAAAAAAAATGAGTGTGGCCATGGTGTGCACCTGTGGCCCCAGTTCGGAGGCTGAGGTGGAAGGTTTACTTGAGCCCCAGAGGCAGAGACTGCAGTGAGCTAGGTTGCAGCACTGCACTCCAGTGTAGGTGACAGAGCAAGACCCTGTCTCAAAAATAAAAGAGGAGGCTGGTGTGCTGGTGAGCCAGTTACCCTGGGTAAAATAAAGCCCCGATTTGTAGCCTTTGCCAGCTTCTGTGTAAATGCTTATTCTTCCCACAATTGATTTCAAGCTGCCAACAGTTTAACAAGTAGCTCACAAAATTCTTGAAATTTTTTTTTTTTTTTTTTTGAGATGGAGGTTTGTTCTTATTGTTCAGGCAACAATGCAATGGTGTGACCGTGGCTCATTGCAGCCTCTACCTCCTGGGTTCAAGTGACTCTCCTGCCTCATCCTCCCCAAGTAACTGGGATTGCAGGTGCCTGCCAGCATCCCTGGCCAATTTTTTGTTGTTGTTGTTGTATTTTTAGTAGAGACGAGGTTTAACCATGTTGGCCAGGCTGTCTTGAATTCCTGACCTCAGATGATACAGCCACCTCGGTCTCCCAAAGTTCTGGGATTACAGGCATGAGCCACCATGCTCAGCTAGCTCTTGAATATTTTAACAATCACCTCGAAAGAGCTGAAACAAGTCAGAAGGCATCATGGATTTACTTAGGGTCCCCAGAGGAACCAAGAACCATTTGTAAGGCACTTCGTCTTTCTCCCCTTTTCATGGTGGATTTGGGAACTAAGGGGCTTCGTTTAAGGTCTTCTAATCTTTTCCTTAGACTATCCTGCCTGCTAAGAGGGTCAGGAGGAATTAGCCCAGCCAGGAAGCCCCTACCCCAGAGCCAAGAGCCTCAGGAGCAAGGCAGAAGTGTGGCTTCTCCATCATTCATTCTTGTATTCCAGTATTTTAAATGGACACTTTAGCACATGAAAAGAAGGTAGATAAATACCTCCTGCCACACCTATCACCCTTAAACTTGTTGCTTACAGGCATTTTACATTTTAACATTGGCAACCTGGCCTCTAGAAAATGTAATACTCCTCTTGTTTATTCTCCATCAATAGTTTAAAAAGAAAACAACCAAAACATACTTGTGAAATCAAGGTTAGCCTAAAGCTGCCTCCTTACATATTTTAAGTTCAACCAAAGGTTTCTTAGTACATCGGGAACTCCAACAAGTGGAGGTGTGCAAGGACTATGTATAGCGTACTCTTGTGCCCATCACTGAGTTTCAGCCAATCAAATGTAGCCAACTGTTCGAATTGTGCCCAAATAAGGCAAAAGCTGAGCTGTCACCAGTCCAGCTGTTTCTGAATCTCACTTCTATTTTCCGTATGTTGCTTTCCTTTTTCTGTCTACAAATCTCCTGCCACGTGGCTGCGCTAAAATCTCAGAGCCCACTCTGACTTGGGAGTCATCCCAATTTGCAAATTGTTCTTTGCTTAATTCAACTCTTTTAAATGTAATGCAGCTAAAGTTGTTCTCTTAACACACTTTTCCTCAGACATTTGCTATCATAAATATTACTATACTTTTGAATTTTCTTTGCCAATTGTGTAGGTAAAAGATATTTTTTGGTTTGCATTTTTAAATAGTTGAAGTTATAATTTAGGTTAATCATCTATTATACTTTTAAGGTTGCTGTAATTAATTTTAATTAATTTTTTTATTTCTTTGTTTTTTTTTACACCTCGAGACCATTCAGTATATTTATTTTGGGTCATGAATGCTCTGTCTCCCAGGTTGGATGGCCATGGTGTGATTGTAGCTTACTGCAGCCCCCACCTGCTGGGCTCAAGCAATCCTCCCACCTCAGCCCCCTGAGTAACTCAGCTGGGACTACAGGCACTTGTCACTACATTCCCCTAATTTAAAAATTTTTTTTGTAGAGATGGAATCTTGCTCTGTTGCCCAGGCTGGCCTCTAGTAATCCTCTCACCTCAGCCTCCCAAAATACTGGGATTACAGACATGAGCCACCACCCCTGGCCATCCCTGGCCACAAGTTGCTTTCTATATTTTTATTTTTTGAGACGGTGTTGGTTAGGTCAGAAGGTCTGTTCAGTTGTAATTTTTGCAAAGGTGGTTTTAGCATTTCCTATGGTGGCCTCCCCTTTCCTTGAAACCACATCTAGCCTTACTATTTCATGAATGCATGTCTACTATTCATTTATTCAGTGGTAGCAGAGTTAGATTGGATACGTACTGTTTCCGTCCCTGTTATGGTCCCGTGCACAGATGCAAACTTGTGTCAGATGTTATTATCCTCTATGCTAAAGGAAAGAGTTAAGAAAAGGGTAAATTAGAATTCTTAGAAATACATAGAGGACTCCTTTTAGAACAGAATAATTGGAAAATTAGTATCTGTGGGGATAAGAGAGATCAGACTGTTACTGTGTCTATGTAGAAAGAAGTAGACATAAGAGACACCATTTTGTTCTGTACTAAGAGAAATTCCTCTGCCTTGAGATGCTGTTATCTGTAACCCTAGCCCCAACCCTGTGCTTGCAGAGACATGTGCTGTGTTGACTCAAGGTTTAATGGATTTAAGACTCTGCAGGATGTGCTTTGTTAAAAAGTGCCTGAATGCAGTACGCTTGTTAAAATTCATCACCATTCTCTAATGTCCAGTACCCAGGGACACAAGACACTGCAGAAGGCCACAGGGGACCTCTGCCTGGGAAAGCCAGGTATTGTCCAAGGTTTCTTCCCATGTGATAGCCTGAGATATGGCCTCATGGGAAGGGGAAGATCTGACTGTCCCCCAGCCCCATACCTATAAAGGGTCTGTGCTGAGGAGGATTAGTAAAAGAGGAAGGCCTCTTTACAGTTGTGATAAAAGGAGTCATCTGTCTCCCGCTTGTCCCTGGGCAATGGAATGTCTCGGTGTAAAACCTGATTGTATGTTCTATTTACTGAGATAGGAGAAAATCACCTTAAGGCTGGAGGTGAGACCTGCTGGCGGCAATACTGCTCTTTATTGCACTGAGATGTTGGTATATGTTTGTATATAGGTTAAGGCACAGCACCTTTTCTTAACCTTGTTTATGACACAGACACCTTTGTTTACATGTTTTCCTGCTGACCCTCTCCCCACTATTACCCTATTGTCCTGCCACATACCCCTCTCTGTGATAATAGAGATAGTAATCAACAAATATTGAGGGAACTCAGAGACCAGAGCTGGTGCAGGTCCTCTGTATGCTGAGCACAGGTCCCCTGGGCCCAGTTTTCTTTCTCTATACTTTGTCTCTATGTCTCTTTTCTCAGTCATCCTACCTGACGAGAAATGCCCATAGGTGTGGAGGGGCAGGCCACCCCTTCATCTGGTGCCCAACGTGGGTGCTTTTCTCTAGGGTGAAGGTGCGCTTGAGCGTGGTCATTGAGGACAAGTCGAGGAGAGATTCCTGAGTAAGTCTACAGTCAGCCTTGCAGTAAGCTTGTGCACTTGGAAGAACTTAGGGTAACAGTGGGGCAAACTAAAAGTAAATATGCATCTTAGCTCTTTTAAAATTCTTCTAAGAAGATGGGGAGTTAGAGCCTCTACAAAAACATCTAATTACGCTATTTCAAACAATAGAACAATTCTGCCCATGGTTTCTAGAACAGGGAACTTTAGATCTAAAAGATTGGGGGAAAAATTGACAAAGAATTAAAACAAACAAGTAGGGAGGGTAAAATCCCATTTACAGTATGGAATAATTGGGCTATTATTAAAGTAGCTTTAGAACTGTTTCAAACAGAAGAAGATAACATTTCAGTTTCTGATGCCCCTGAAAACTGTGTAATACATTGTGAAGAAGAGGCAGGGATAGAATCCTGGAAAGGAAAGGAAAGTTCACATTGTAAATATGTAGCAGAGCCGGTAATGGCTCGGTCAATGCAACATGTTGGCTATAATGAATTGCAGTAGGTAATTTATCCTGAATCATTAAAATTAGAAGAAAAAGGTCCAGAATTAGCAGAGCCACCAGAGTCTAAACTACAATGGCCAACTCCTCTTCCAGCAGCTCAGATGCCTGTAACATTACAAACTCAAATGCAGGTTAGACAAGTACAAATCCCAAAAGAAGATCAAATAGAAAAAGATAGAGTCTCTGTCATGGCAATGCCAATCCAATACAGTGTCCACAATATCAGCCAGTAGAAAATAAGACCCAGCCACCAGTAGCCTATCAATACTGGCTGCCAGCCGAACTTCAGTGTCGGCCGCCCCCAGAAAATCCATATGGACAGCCAGCAACATTTCCAGCGCCACAGGGCAGGGCGCTATAGCCTCAGCCGCCCACCATGAGACTTAATCCTAGAGCACCACCGAGTGGATAGGGTAGCGCATTACATAAAATTACTGATAAGAAAACAGGGAGAGATACTGAAGCATGGCAATTCCCAGTAATATTAGAGCCGATACCACCTGGAGAAGGGGCCCAAAGGGTAGCGCCTCCCCTAGCTGAGGCTAGGTATGAGTCCTTTTCTATACAAATGCTAAAAGATACGAAAGAGGGAGTAAAACAGTATGGACCCAACTCTCCTTACATGAGAACGTTATTAGATTCCATTGCTCATGGACATAGACTCAGTCCTTATGATTGGGAGATTCTGGCAAAATCTTCACTCTCACCCTCTCAATTTTCACAATTTAAGACTTGGTGGATGAAGGAGCACAAGTACAGGTCTGAAGAAATAGGGCTGCCAATCCTCCAATTAACATAGACATAGATCAACTATTAAGAACAGGTCAAAATTGGAGCGCTATTAATCAACAAGCAATGCAAAATGAGGCCATTAAGCAAGTTAGAGGTATCTGCCTTAGAGCCTGGGAAAAAATGCAAGACCTGGGAACCACCTGCCCCTCCTTCAATACAATAAGACAAGGCTCTAAAGAGCCCTACCCTGATTTTGTGGCAAGACTCCAAGATGCTGCTCAAAAGTCAATTGCCAATAAGAATGCGCAAAAGGTCATAGTGGAGTTGACGGCATATGAAAATGTCAATCTTAATGTCAATCAGCTATTAAGCCATTAAAAGGAAGGATCCTGGCAGGATCAGATGTAATCACAGAGTTCATTAAAGCCTGTGATGGAATTAGAGGAGCTATGCATAAAGCTATGCTTATGGCTCAAGCAATCACAGGAGTTGCTTTAGGAGGACAAGTTAGAACATTTCTGGGAAAATGTTATAATTGTGGTCAAACTGGTCATCTAAAAAAGAATTGCCCAGTCTCAAACAAAATATAACAACTCAAGCTACTACAACAACAGATAAAGAGCCACCTGGCCTATGCCCGAGATGTAAAAAAGGAAAACATTGGGCTAATCAATGTCGTTCTAAATTTGACAAAAATGGGCAACCACTGTCGGGAAACGAGAGGAGGCGCCAGCCTCAGGCCCTGCAACAAACTGGGGCATTCCCAATTCAGCCCTTTGTTCCTCAGGGTTTTCAGGGACAACCCTCTCCCCCCCCCCCCCCCACTCCCCCACCCCCATCATGAGTGCCTCAGGGAATGAGCCAGTTAACACAATACAGCAATTGTCCCCTGCCACAAATGACAGTGCAGCAGTAGATTTATGTACTATACAAGCAGTCTCTCTGCTTCCAAAAGAGCCTCCATGAAAAATCCCCACAGGGATGTATGGCCCACTGCCTGAGGGGACTGTAGGACTAATCTTAGGAAGATCAACTCTAAATCTAAAGGGATTTCAAATTCATACTGGTGTGGTTGATTCAGACTACAAAGGTGAAATTCAGTTGGTTATTAGCTCCTCAATTCCTTGGAGTGCCAGTCCAGGAGACACGGTTGCTCAATTATTACTCCTACCTTATATTAAATTTGGAAACAGTGAGATAAAAAGAACAGGAGGGTTTGGAAGCACTGATCTGGCAAGAAAGGCTGCACATTGGGCAAGTCAGGTCTCACAGAGCAGACCTGTGTGTAAGGCCATTATTCAAGGAAAACAGTTTCAAGGGTGAGTAGATGCTGGAGCAGATGTCTCTGTCATTTCTTTAAATCAGTGGCCAAAAAATTGGCCTAAACAAAAGGCCAATTTTGTTTGTTACAGGACTTGTCGGTGTAGGCACTGCCTCAGAAGTGTATCAAAGTATGATGATTTTACATTGTTTAGGGCCAGATAACCAAGAAAGTACTGTTCAGCCAATGATTACTTTAGTTCCTGTTAATCTGTGGGGTCGAGATTTGTTACAACAATGGGGTGCGGAAATCACAAGGCCCACTCCATTATACGGCCCCACGAGTCAAAAAATCATGACTAAGGTGGGATATATACCAGGAAAAGGACTAGGAAAAAATGAAAATGGCATTAAAGTCACAATTGAGACTGAGGAAAATCAAGAAAGAAAAGGAATAGGGTATCCTTTTTACGGGTGGCCACTGTAGAGCCTCCTAAACCCATTCCATTAACTTGGAAAACAGAAAAACCGGTATGGGTAAATCAGTGGGAGTTACCAAAACAAAAACTGGAGGATTTGCATTTATTGGCAAAGGAACAATAAGAAAAGGGACATACTGAGCCTTCATTCTTGCCTTGGAATTCTCCTGTGTTTGTAATTCAGAAAAAATTTGGCAGATGGCACACGCTAACTGACTTAAGAGCTGTAAATGCCATAATTCAACCCATGGGGCCTCTTCAACCCGTGTTGCCCTCTCCAGCCATGATCCCAAACGACTGGCCTTTAGTTTTAATTGATCTAAAGGATTGCTTTTTTACCATTCCTCTGGCAAAGCAGGATTGTCAAAAATTTGCCTTTACTCTTCCAGCCATAAATAGTAAAGAATCAGCCACCAGGTTTCAGTGGAAAGTGTTACCTCAGGGAATGCTTCATAGTCCAACTATTTGTCAGACTTTCATAGGTCAAGCTCTTCAGTTACAGACAAGTTTTCAGACTGTTACATCATTCATTATGTTAATGATATTTTATGTGATTCAGAAACGAGAGACAAATTAATTGGCTGTTACATATTTCTGCAAGCAGAGGTTACCAGCGCAGGACTGGCAATAGCATCTGATAAAATTCAAACCTCCGCTCCTTTTCATTATTTAGGGATGCAGATAGAAAATAGAAAAATTAAGCCCAAAAAATAGAAATAAGAAAAGACACAGTAAATGACTTTCAAAAATTGCTAGGAGATATTGATTGGATTCGGCCAACTCTAGGCATTCCTACTTATGCCATGTCAAGTTTGTTCTCTATCCTAAGAGGAGACCCAGCCTTAAACAGTAAAAGAATATTAACCCCAGAGGCAACAAAAGAAGTTAAATTAGAAAAAATTCAGTCAGCACAAATAAGTAGAATAGATCCCTTAGCCCCACTCCAACTTTTGATTTTTGCTACTGCACATTCTCCAACAGGCATCATTGTTCAAAATACTGATATTGTGGAGTGGTCATTCCTTCCTCACAGTACAATTAAGGCTTTTACATTGTACTTGGATCAAATAGCTGCATTAATTGGTCAGGCAAGATTGCAAATAATAAAATTGTGTGGAAATGACCCAGACAAAAGAGTTATTCCTTTAACCAAGAAACAAGTTAGACAAGCCTTTATCAATTCTGGTGCATGGCAGATTGGTCTTGCTGATTTTATGGGAATTATTGATAATCATTACCCAAAAACAAAAATCTTCCAGTTTTTAAAATTGACTACTTGGATTTTACCTAAAATTACCAGACATGAACCTTTAGAAAATGCTCTGACAGTGTTTACTGATGGTTCCAGCAATGGAAAAGCGGCTTACATTGGGCCAAAAGAGCAAGTAATCAAAACTCAGTATCAGTCAGTTCAAAGAGCAGAGTTGGTTGCAGTCGTTACAGTGTTACAAGATTTTAATCAACTTGTTAATATTGTATCAGATTCTGCATATGTAGTACAGGCTACAAGGGATGTTGAGACAGCTCTAATTAAATATAGCATGGAGGATCAGTTAAACCAGCTGTTCAATTTATTACAACAAACTGTAAGAAAAAGGGATTTCCCATTTTATATTACTCGTATTCGAGCACACACTAATTTACCAGGAACTTTAACTAAAGCAAATGAACAAGCTGACTTACTGGTATCATATGCATTCATAAAAGCACAAGAACTTCATGCTTTGACTCATGTAAATGCAGCAGAGTTAAAAAACAAATCTGATGTCACATGGAAACAGGCAAAAAATATTGTATAACACTGCACCCAGTGTCAAGTCCTACACCTGCCCACTTAAGAGGCAGGAGGAGTTAATCCCAGAATTCTGTGTCCTAATGTGTTATGGCAAATGGATGTCATACATGTACCTTCATTTGGAAGATTATCATGTGTCCATGTAACAGCTGATACTTATTCACATTTCATATGGGCAACCTGCCAGACAGGAGAAAGTACTTCCCATGTTTAAAAAAAAAAAAAAAAACCACACATTTATTATCTTGTTTTGCTGTAATGGGAGTCCCAGAAAAAATTAAAATTGACAATGGACCAGGATACTGTAGTAAAGGTTTCCAAAAATTCTTAAATCAGTGGAAAATTACACATATAACAGGAATTCTCCATAATTCCCAAGGACAGGCCATAGTTGAAAGAACTAATAGAACACTCAAAACTCAATTAGTTAAACAAAAAGAAGGGGGAGACAGTAAGGAGTGTACCCCTCCTCAGATACTACTTAATCTAGCACTGTATACTTTACATTTTTTAAACATTAATAGAAATCAGACTACTACTTGTGCAGAATATCTTACTGGTAAAAAGAACAACCCACATGAAGAAAAACTGATTTGGTGGAAAGACAACAAAAATAAGACATGGGAAATAGGGAAGGTGGTAAAGTAGGGGAGAGGTTTTGCTTGTGTTTCACCAGGAGAAAATCAGTTTCCTGTTTGGATACCCACTAAACATTTGAAGTTTTACAATAAACCCATTGGAGATACAAAGAAAAGCACCTCCATGGAGATGGAAACACCACAGTCAAGCATCACTGACTCACAAGGTGAACAAAGTGGTGATGTTAGAAGAACAGAGAAAGTACCATCCACCAAGAAAGTGGAGCCACTGACTTGGGCACAATTAAAGAAGCTGACACAGTTAGCTAAAAAAGGCCTTGAGAACACAAAGGTAACAGAAACTCCAGAGAACATGCTGCTTGCAGCTTTGATGATTTTATCAACGGTGGTAAGTCTCCCCATGCCTGCAGGAACAGCTGCAGCTAATTATACCTACTGGGCCTACATGTCTTTCCCACCCCTAATTCAGGCAGTCACAGGGATGGATAATCCTATTGAAGTATATGTTAACAATAGTGTATGGGCACCTGGCCCCACAGATGATCGTTGCCCTGCCAAACCGGAGGAAGAAGGAATGATGATAAGTAGGAGGATAACAATTGCTTAGGGAGAGCACCAGGATGTTTAACTCTTGTAATCCAAAATTGGTTGGTAGAAGTAGCTACTGTCAGTACCACTAGTAGATTTACTTATCTCATGTAAATGGAATGTCACTCAGGCCACAGGTAAATTATTTACAGGACTTTTCTTATCAAAGATCATTAAAATTTAGGCCTAAAGGAAAATCTTGCCCCAATGATATTCCCAGAGGATCAAAAGATACAGAAGTTGTAGTTTGGGAAGAATGTGTGGCTGATAGTGCTGTGATATTACAAAATGATGAATTTGGAACTGTTATAGATTGAGCAACCAGAGGTCAATTCTACCACAATTGCACAGGACAAACTCAATCGTGTCCCAGTGCACAAGTCAGTCCAGCTGTTAATAGTGACTTAACAGAGTTAGTTTAGACAAACATAAGCACAAAACATTACAGTCTTTCTACCCTTGGGAATGGGGAGAAAAAGGAATCTCTATTCCAGGACCAAAAGTGGTTAGTCCTGTTTCTGGTCCCGAACATCCAGAATTATGGAGGCTTACTGTAGCCTCATACCGCATTAGAATTTGGTCTGGAAATCCAGCCATAGAAACAAGAGATCGTAAGCCATTTTGTACTATTGACCTAAATTCCAGTCTGACAGGTCCTCTGAAAAGTTGTGTAAAGCCCCCTTATATGCTAGTTGTAGAAAATATAGTTATTAAACCAGACCCCCAAACTATAACCTGTGGAAACTGCAGATTGTTTATTTGCATTGATTCGACTTTTAATTGGCAGCACCGTATTCTGCTAGTGAGAGCAAGAGAAGGCATGTGGATCCCTGTGTCCATGGACTGACCGTGGGAGGCCTCACCATCCGTCCATATTTTAACTGAAGTATTAAAAAGCATTCTAAATAGATCCAAAAGATTCATTTTTACTTGAATTACAGTGATTATGGCATTAATTGCAGTCATAGCTATGGCCATTATGGCAGGAGTTGCATTGCACTCTTCTGTTCAGACAGTAAACTTTGTTAATGATTGGCAAAAGAATTATACAAGATTGTGGAATTCACAATCTGGTATTGATCAAAAATACCAGATTTTTATTGGCAGATCAAATTAATGATCTTAGACAAACTGTCATTTGGATGGGAGATAGGCTCATGAGCTTAGAACATGATTTCCAGTTACAGTGTGACTGGAATATGTCAGATTTTTGTATTACACCCCGAGTTCATAATGAATCTGAGCATCACTGGTACATGACTAGATTCTATCTACAGTGAAGAGGAGATAATCTCACTTTAGAATTTCCAAATTAAAAGAGCAAACTTTTGAAGCATCAAAACCCATTTAGATTTGGTACCAAGAACTGAGGCAATTGCGGGAGTTGCTGATGGCCTCGCAAATCTTAACCCTGTCACTTGGGTTAAGACCATCGGAGGTACTACTATTGTAAATTTCATATTAATCCTTCTGTGCCTGTTCTGTCTGTTGTTAGTCTGCAGGTGTACCCAGCAGCTCCGAAGAGACATCGACCATTGAGAAAGGGCCATGACGATGAGGGCAGTTTTGTCGAAAAGAAAAGGGGGAAATATGGAGAAAAGAAAGAGAGATCAGAGTATTACTATGTCTATGTAGAAATAAGTAGACATAAAATACTCCATGTTGTTCTATACTAAGAAAAATTTTCCTGCCTGGAGATGTTGTTAATCTGTAACACTAGCCCCAGCTGTGTGCTTGCAGAGACATGTGCTGTGTTGACTCAAGGTTTAATGGATTTAGGACTATGCAGGGTGTGCTTTGTTAAAAAGTGCCTGAATGCAGTACATTTGTTAAAAGTCATCACCATTCTCTAATGTCCAGTACCCAGGGACACAAGACACTGCAGAAGGCCACAGGGGACCTCTGCCTGGGAAAGCCAGGTATTGTCCAAGGTTTCTTCCCATGTGATAGCCTGAGATATGGCCTCATGGGAAGGGGAAGATCTGACTGTCCCCCAGCCCCATACCTATAAAGGGTCTGTGCTGAGGAGGATTAGTAAAAGAGGAAGGCCTCTTTACAGTTGTGATAAAAGGAGTCATCTGTCTCCCGCTTGTCCCTGGGCAATGGAATGTATCGGTGTAAAACTCGATTGTATGTTCTATTTACTGAGATAGGAGAAAATCACCTTAAGGCTGGAGGTGAGACCTGCTGGCGGCAATACTACTCTTTATTGCACCGAGATATTTGTATATGTTTGTATATGTGCACATCAAGGCACAGCACCTTTTCTTAACCTTGTTTATGATGCAGAGACCTTTGTTTACATGTTTTCCTGCTGACCTTCTCCCCATTATTACCCTATTGTCCTGCCACATCCCCCTTTCTGAGATGGTAGAGATAATGATCAATAAATACTGAGGGAACTCAGAGACCAGTGCTGGCGTGGGTCCCTGTATGCTCAGCACTGGTCCTCTGGGCCCACTTTTCTTTCTCTATACTTTGTGT
This sequence comes from Papio anubis, assembly GCF_008728515.1. Lineage (NCBI taxonomy): Eukaryota > Metazoa > Chordata > Mammalia > Primates > Cercopithecidae > Papio > Papio anubis. Next base: position 157,893 of record NC_044997.1, read on the forward strand.
CTCTTTCTTTTCTCAGTCTCTCGTCCCACCTGACAAGAAACACCCACAGGTGTGAAGGTGCAGGCCACCCCTTCAATTATCCTTCAAAGAACCCAGTCCAGATAGTATGGGTTCCAAGAAAGAGTACAAAATGGGAACATTTTTCTTTGTAACTAGATCATTGTGGGTCAGTGGGAATGATTATACGAGTTTTGGTTCTCTCAAGGCAGAATAATATGTATTATGTGTTTTCATGTTTTTTTTTTTTTTTTTTCTTTTTCATAGGACTGACAAATGTAAGGTCTGTGCATTTATTTTGTAAATGCCTAGGACTGGATCATTTAGAATCTGCTTCAGGGTTATAAGGTAGTGGCTGGAGCATCTCATAAACTTGTATGTTTTAATTTTATTTCAGAAAATCCAGAAGTGGAAGGCAACCTTTATTTCTAATTCATTTCAATTCTATGGCAAGTCTTTCCTTGCATGTTTAAAAGACATGTTTTTGGCCAGGCGTGGTGGCTCAAGCCTGTAATCCCAGCACTTTTGGAGGCCGAGGTGGGCGGATCGAGGTCAAGAGATCCAGACCATCCTGGCTAACATGGTAAAACTACGTTTCTACTAAGAATACAAAAAAATTAGCCAGGTGTGGTGGCAGATGCCTGTAGTCCCAGCTACTCAGGAGGCTGAGGCAGGAGAATGGTGTGAACACAGGAGGCAGAGCTTGCAGTGAGCCAAGATCACGCCACTGCACTCCAGCCTGGGTGACAGAGACTCCATCTCAGAAAAATAAATAAATAAAAAATAAAGACATGTTTTTTATTTTCAGATAATTTAAATAGCTGAACCCCATCACATTCCACAAGGTCATATGTTTATTTCAATTTTATTTTTTGAGACAGGGTCTTGTTCTGTTGTCCAGGCTGGAGTGCAATGGTGCAATCTTGGTTCACTGTAGCCTAGACCTCCTGGTGTTAACCTATCCTCCTGCCTTAGCCTCCCCAGTAGCTAGGACTATAGGCACAAAACACCACGCCTGGCTAATTTTTACATTTTTCTTGTAGAGATGAGGGGTTTCTCACTGTGCTGCACATGCTAGTCTCAAACTCCTGGCCTCAAGCAGTCCTCTTACCTTGGCCTCTCTAAATGCTGGGATTACGGACGTGAACCATGGCACCAAGCATTATATGTTCAATGACAAATTGTGGGTATGAACGTTTAAAGTTATAGATACCCTCAGAACAAATTGTCATTGTTGGTGAGGTAAGAGAGAACCCTAAGCAGACTGTAATGCAAAAATGTTTGGCCTTCTTTAGAAGGCCAATGGTGAAATATTTCTCCCAGACCACAGTGGTATCATTATCATCATAATGACTGGTTCCAATAGTTTCTTCAGAAGGCCAGTGGTGAAGCATCTCTCCCAGACCACAATGGTATCATTGTCATACCCTTCAGTACTTTAACAACAAAACAGAACAGCAGTAGTTTCAGTTCATAAAGTTGGTTTGCCAGATAAAATACAGGATGCCCCGTTAAATTTGAATTTGGGGAAAACAGTAAATCTTATCTTAGTGTAAGTATATCCCATGCAACATTCGGGTCCTACTTACAGCGGTTTTTTAAATTTGCTACACTGACAGCCCTACCTAAAGGGCAGTGTTGCAAATTGTTTGTGACAGATGAATAATCAGCTAGTGTTCCCCATATGCTTTTACTAAACAAGAAGACGAAATACAATTGACTTAAAGAAAACAAATGACAAACGTTAGCAAATAAGAGAACACACTTCCCATTTATGGAGTGGAAGGATTGACAACGAGAGAAATTGGATTTTAAAATAGTCTAAAGAGGAAGAAAACTAGCTGTTTCCAGGATGCCTCTGTGGTTGTTGGCTAATAGTTACATTCTTCCCTGCTACGGCTTTATCCTGACTTGGCAAAGCTCCTCATATTGGAGAGGAAAATTATATTCAGCCTATTGGAGAGGAAAATAATAATCAGCTTGCATTTGTTTCAGGACTGGACATTTGCTGAGCCCATTCTCTGCAGACATACAAGGCTATGTATAAGACATCCTCAGTGATGGGAAAACAACTGCCTAGAAAGCAAATGTCTGACTTTAAGTATGGCCAACAGAAGAAAACCATGTCAGTTTTCAATTTTTTTTCCCCCCTTGAAACGATCACTTAGTGTAGTATCTGCAGACACCGCAGGCGTGCAGTCAGTACTCATTCCTACATTACAAAGAAAATGCGTGCGGCATGTGCTGTGTCGATTAACAATCACAACCAATAAAATGTGCACATCCACCAGACTTTTCAGGACAATTGCATTTTTATTGAGATTCAAGAAAAGCGAGAAACCAAGAGGTAGTGGAGAAAGCAAGAGATAGTGTATCTCTTGCCATCTTGGAGAATAAAAAGAGGGAAAGGAGACACATGTTTCTGAGACATTTCCAGGGTCCCATGACAATGCTGGTGATGAATTGAGAACCATTAAAATCTTCCTCGGAATTCAGATTCTGAGAAAAAAGAGAAATAAAAAAGAATTGCCAGAATCATAGGATGCACAGAAGGCAGTTTCACTTGAGTTTACTAATGAGAAACTGGTGTAAAAACAGAATTTCCCTTTGTGGATTTGGGACATCAACACCTCGGACTCAGGGATAGGCTCCAGACTTACGTCAACACTTTTGAGGGAGTAATTAACTGGGTTTTATTGGTAGGAATTTACACATTGCAATCCCATGTCAGAGTAAAGGGAACTGGGGTTCACTGCCTCTCTCCCTTGCCTTGCCCTCTTCTCCCCTTTCTTTCCTTCTACTTCTCTCTTCCCTTCTACTTCTTTTCTCTCTTACCCTCTACTTCTCTTTTCCCCTCTCCTCTCTTCCCTTCTCCCCTCCCATCTTCTCCCTTTCTCTTCTCCCAGCCCCTGTTTTCCCCTTCCCTCCCCTCTCCTTCATTCCTCCCTCCTCTCCTGCCCTCCTCCCCTTTTCCTTCCTCCCCTAACCCTCTGCCCTCCTCCCCTCTGTCCTTTTCCCCTCTGCCCTCCTCTTTCCTTTTTCCCTCCTCCCTTCTCCTTCCATCTTCTTTCCCTCCTCCTCTTCATCCCTTCCTCCTCCTCCCTTCTCCCCTCTGCCCTCCTCCCCTCTCCTCCCCTTCTTTCCGTGTCTTCCCCTCCTACCTCCTTCCATCCCTCCTTCTCTACCTGTCTCCCCTCCCTTCTCCTTTCCTCCTCTCTCCTTCCCTTCTCTCGTTTGCCCCTCCTCCCTTTCTCCCTCCACCCTTCCTCCCTTCTTTTCTTCTGCTGCCTCCCCTCTCCTCCCCTCTCCTTTCCTCACTCCTTCCCTCTCCTTTCCTCCCCTTCCTCTCCCTTTCTCTCCTCTCCTCTGCTTTCCTGCCCTCCCTCTCCCATCTCTCCTCCCCGGCACCCTCTTCCCTCCTCTGCCCCTCTCCTCTCCTCCTGAAGTTTCCTAATCATGGAGACATCTGGATTTTATGGCTCTGTCACACAAAAATGGTTTTAATTAACCAAGAGAAAGTTTGAACCTGTGATAATAGTGTAAACCAAGAACAGAACTCTAAGCTCCTCAGTCAATTCACTCAGCCAAGGGCATACTAGAGTTCATCTGAAACTGTTTAGGATCTGATTCCAAGTGTGGGTCAGATATGCCTGATACCCTCCTCCCTTTGATGTTCAGACCCCGCTGACCAGCATCCACATTAAAACAGAGACCTTAGTGTGTCTGGAATTGGTTCCTTCCGGTGGGTTCTTGGTCTTGCTGACTTCAAGTATGAAACTGCAGATCCTTATGGTGAGTGTAACAGCTCTTAAAGATGGTGTATCCGGAGTTTGTTCCTTCCAATGTTCAGCTGTGTCCAGAGTTTATTCCTTCCACTGGGTTTGTGGTCTCACTTGACTTCAGGAGTGAAGCTGCAGACTTTCACAGTGAGTGCTCCAGCTCTTAAAGGTGGTGTGTCTGGAGTTGTTTCTTCCTTCCTGTGGGTTTTTGGTCTCGCTGACCTAAGGAGTAAAGCCTCAGACCTCAATGGTGTTACAGCTCTTAAAGATAGTGCAGACCCAAAGAATGAGCAGCAGCAAGATTTATTGTGAAGAGCAAAAGAACAAAGCTTTCACGGCATAGAAGGGGACCCAAGCAGGTTGCCACTGCTGGCTCTTGTGGCCAACTTTTATTCCCTTATATGGCCCCACCTACACCCTACTGACTGGTCTATTTTACAGAATGCTGATTGGTCCATTTTACAGAGTACTTATTGGTGCGTTTACAGTCCTTAGCTAGACACAGCGCCAATTGGTGCATTTTTACAGAGGGCTAATTGGTGCATTTACAAACCTTTAGCTAACACAGAGTGCTGATTGGTGCTTTTTTACACAGCCCTGATTGGTGCATTTACAAACTTCTAGCTAGACACAGAGCACTGATTGGTGTGTTTTTACAGAAGGCTGATTGGTGCATTTACAGTCCTTTAGCTGGACAGAGTGCTGATTGGTGTGTTTTTAACAGAGAACTGCTTGGTGTGTTTACAATCCTCTAGCTAGACAGAAAAGTTCTCCAAGTCCCCACTTGACCCAAGAAGTCCAGCCAGCTTCACCTCTCATTAGGACTGACAAAGTAGACACCAAATTCCAGCCTGTCTCTAGCACATCACCCCATGACAGATAGCACGCCCTAAAGAAATAAAAGCATCTCTCTCCAAATCGTACTTGTTTGACATATTTTGAAATAGTCCTGCAAGGCTGTCTCATATGGGAAAAATCTATATTCTGAAGAGAATCCCATTCCTTTTCTAGGCCTGTTTCCCAATTCAGGAGAGAATCAACTCTGACAAGACACATTTACAATCTAGGCTGGGAGTGGTGGCTCACGCCTGTAATCCCAGTATATTTGGAGGCTGAGGCACGCGGATCACTTGAGGCTAAGAGTTCATGACCAGCCTGACTAACATGGTGAAACGCGTTTCTACTAAAAATACAAAAAATTAGCCAGGCATGGTGGTGCATGCCTGTAATCTCAGCTGCTTGGGAGGCTGAGGCAGGAGAATTGGTTGAACCCAGGAGGCAGATGTTGCGGTGAGCCGAGATCACTCCTTTGCAGTCCAGCCTGGGCAACAAGAATGAAACTCCATCTCAAAAAAAAAAAAAGGAAAGAAAGAAAAAAGAAACATTTACAATCTATTCTTCCCTAAGTCTGCTGCCTGAAAGTTTCATCTGTATCTGTGGAACCTGGGGCTCCACAACTCCTCATAATGAAGACTACGTTCTGATTTTTTCTTATCTTGCCCAAATTCCTATCTAAGCGGTCTGGGGAGCCATGCCTGCAAATCAAAAATTCTCATCAGATGAGTTGTATTTAACCCTACATACCGTCACTTGCTTTCCAATCTGACTCTGGTATAACATTACATGACAAAGAAAATCAAATTATTATGACCCAAAACATGTTTCTTTGCCATTTTTTAAAATGGCCCTACAAAGCCATCCTTTGTGGGGGAAATTTTGCATCTATCAAGAATCTCTATTTACATAGCCGGATGTTTTTCTTCCAGGCCCTCCCAATTCTAAAGAGAGTAACTTAGAGTCTAGCACGTTTTTGAAGATCTGAATAGGAAACATTTGTTATCTATTATCTCTAAGGACAGCCACTATAAGACTTCAAAAGAACTTGGTCTTCACAATCTTTTATCTTAACCTGAACATTTTCTTTCCATCAATCCCAGGTCTTTAGACAAACTCAACAAATTGTCAACGAGAAAATGTTTACGTTTACCGATAGCCTGGAAGCCCCTACACCCTACTCCCCTCTTTGAATTTTTCTGCTTTCCTGGTCCAAACCAATGCATTTTCAAATGTATTTGGTTGATGTCTCATGCCTTCCTAAAATATATAAAGCCAAGCTGCACCCCAGCCACCTTGGGGACATGTTCTCAGGTCCTGCTGAAGGCTGTGTCGCAGGCCATGGTCACTCATATTTGGTTTAGAATACATATCTTCAAATATTTTACAGAGTTTGACTCTTTTCATTGACAGCAAGGCACACACTCCCTCCTACTGATTCCAGGTCTTTAGATAATAACTCAATCAACTGCCAATAAGGAAATCTTTTAGTTTATCTATGATGTGGAAGCTGCCCACACTTCCAGTTGTTTTGACTTTCCAAACCAGATCAATGTACACGTTACATGTTTTGACTGATGTCTCATGTCCCCCTACAATGTATAAAACCAAGCTGTGCCCAACCACCATAGGTACACATTCTTAGGGTCCCCTGGGGCTATGTCACAGGCTACTGGTGACTTATATATGTCTCAGAACAAATCTCTTCAAACATTTTACAGAGTTTGACATTTTCATTAGCAATAGGATACATATTTATACAATCTTGCATTGGTTATTTTCAGCTTACATTACTTATGCACCAGAAGACCCTGTGTTTGAGGGTGTTTATGTGATGATGCTGTCCTTGCAGGCAGGGCAAAGAACTGCAGATCCAGAAGTGAGTGAGCATGGGATCAATCAACATGGGCCAAGGAGGAAGTGTTACAGGAAAAGGGTCCAGACCCCAGGAGAGGGTTCTTGGATCTTGCATAAGAAAGATTTCAGGGGCTGCAGTGCAAAATAAAAGCAAGTTTATTAAGAAAGTACAGTGGTGAAAGAACAGAGCCACTGCATAGACAGAGTAGGATGTTCCTGACAGTAAGAGGATGATAGTGTCCACCTTAGATGCAATGCTTGTGTTGGGACAACTAAGTTTCTCTTCAAAGACTTCCTGATTATAAGTTGTAAAAGTTGTAAATCAACCCTACCCCCTTTTTCTTCCTCCTCCTTTTCTCACAAATCACATGTTTACCCTATTTGGACAAAGTTTAGGTCTAAGCCATTGTGAGATCAGCTTAGATTTTGCAGCTCAACTCTGGCCAAAAGGAGAAGGACACAGAAGCAGGAACTGTGTTAGTGTTAAAAACCTCTTCCTTCCTTCCTTTGTTTGGTGTGCTCTTGCAATTGGATCAAGCACAAGTCCTTCTGCAGAAGTAAAGTTGCCTTGCTGAGAAATTTTCTGTCTAGGCTCTGGTTTTCCTTTGTGGCTCCGAGCACTTGTTTATAACAACTTATGGGCTCATCTGGGATCTCATTCTCTTTCAGGAAGGAATAGTGATAATCTTTCATGGGGAGATGCATCCCACTGCCTCGTTGTGGTGGCCCCAGGGTGGCTTTCCTGTCAGGTGACTATACTGACCTGCCAATGCTAAGAGGGACCTAAAGTTCCCACAAGGAAAGCAGCCAATAAGGATGAAGCAAGTGCTCAGAAGAATGTAAGAAACCTCCATTGGGAAAAGGGGGCATTTAGCCTCCAAGATACGAAAGTGCAAGAAATCTCTAATATGAGAGATTGAACTTACCAAAAGGGGTGGTTTAGCCTCCAGGATATGGGAGTACAAGAAATCCTGAATACGGCAGATTGAGCCTCACCAACCTCCAGGTTGGGAATTACCTCAAGTAAGACAGAGACTATGAAAGACCAAGCAGACAATAAAATCCCCCCTGACAGTCCCCTAGGCCTTATGTAAAAATACTGGAAAGATAATGAAAGGACCAAACACAAGAAAAGACAGCAAATGATAATAAAATATTGCTGTTTTATTTTGACTAAGGAACCCATCTTGAAACCTTCGGTTTTTTGGTCACAGTTAGGGTTGAGTGGGGACTGGATATGACAACTCCTAATCCAATATGTAAATGATAAAAGTCCAGTTTCTCAAGAGGAGATAGATTATGCTTTATGTTGGAGATAGGGACTTGTCCTCCACCCCCAAAGTTTGAAAAAGCAAAGCTGAACTCAAAGTCCACAAGAGAAAACCTAGCTAAGTCATATTCTATATCTAAAGATGCATGGGATCCTCTAGACCGCCTCCCCCAACCTACTTCTCTGCTCCAAGCTGAACACTCAGCCCTTCCCCCACCTAACCTGCTGCCTCAAGATGAACACTCAGTCCGTTCCCCATATAATCCTGCCCCGTGGACCTTAATACTCCACACCCCTTCTGGGCAGCCACTCAAACATTCCCCCTCCTTAGAAAAGCTCCAACAGGAAACAGAACAATCCCAAAGGGATATTGAACACTATTCTTTCCCCTCTTCCTCCAAGAAGTCTGGTCCAACCCTTTTTCCCTTAAGGGAAGTACCACTGGGAGGGGGTAATATTGGCTTTGTAAATACCCACTTAACTAGCTGAGAGGTTAGGAATCTAAAAAGGAACTCAGGTCACTGGTAGATGACCTTTTGGAGTTGAAGATCAAATTAACCAATTTCTAGGGCCACAACTGTACACTTGAGCTGAATTAACGTCTATCCTAGGTATTCTCAGGAAAGGAAAGAACTATGATCCGCAAGGCCACTATAACAATCTGGGAGCATGAACACTCTCCTGGTCAAAATGTCCTTGCAGGAGAGCATAAATTCCCAGTCCAAGATCCTCACTGAGAGAACATGAGAGATCTCAGAGATATGATAATTAAAAGGATTAGGGCATCAGTTCCTCAAACCCAAAATATCTACCAAGCATTTAATGTACAACAAGGGAAAGATGAAGGGCCTATGGAATTCTTAAACAGACTTAAGAAACTGATGAGAAAATATGCAGGTTTAGACACAGAGAACCCACTGGGACAAGGGTGCTAAAGCTCTACTTTGTCATCAATAGTTGGCCGGACATCATAGATAAATTACAAAAGATAGAAAATTGGAAAGACCACCCAATAGAGGAATTTTTAAGAGAGGTCCAACAGGTATACATACAGAGGGATGAGGAAAGGCAGAAGCAAAAGGCAAAAATTATGCTGTCCACCTTACAACAGAGAACTCTTCAACAGGGAGACCAGGGAAACATAACTTGAAACCTCCTAAGTACCCAGCTACCACATCCTATCCAGGAGGTAAAAGGATAAAACATGAAACTCAGGAAATAGGGAGGGGAAAACAAATATATCAGGTGTGGAAACCCAGGTAGTTTAAAAAGGGAATGTCCCAAATGGGAGAGAGAAAAGAAAATCCTTCCATTCATGACATTTGAAGAATAGTAGGGGGCCAAAATCTCTGTATCTTTCATCTCGAGTCCCACCTAGAGCCCTTGACAAATTTAACATGGGACCCAAATCAAAGATAGTCACTTTCGTAGTCAATTCAGGAGCAGCTCACTCCTCCCTAGGTTTTCTCCCTTCAGGTTTAGCTTGCTCAGCAGTGGACCTTTCTGTCTCAGGAGTTAAAGGGGAAGGATTCCCAGGGCAAAAGTTCTAGAGTAAACCGAGGTCAAATATAATAATAAGTCACCCACTACTAAGTTCTTGTTGATTCCTGAAGCAAAAACTAACTTATTAGGAAGGGACTTGATGTTAGGGTTAGGCATTGGTCCATACGTTAATCAGGGAAAACTCCTTACTTCCTTAAACCTACTCGCCACTTCTGAAGAAAGCCCAATCTGTCGTGATGTATGGTCAAAGGAAGGAAATCAAGGAAAGCTATGAGTTCCTCCAATCCATGTCAAATTAAAAACTCCCAGGGAAGTGGTAAAAAGAAAACAATACCCTGTTCCCTTGGAAGCCAGGATAGTTTTAAAACCTAAAATTGAAAGCCTTGTCCATGACGGACTCCTTGAACCCTGTATGTACCCTTATAACACACCAATATTGCCATAGGGAAGCCAGATGAGTGATACTGGCTAGTGCAAGACCTCCGGGCTATTAATCAAATAGTTCAAACCACCCACCCTGTTGTTCGCAATCCTTACATCAGCCATCAATGATTCACGATGATAGATTTAAAGGATGCATTTTGGACTTGCCATTTAGCAGAGGACTGCTGGGACATGTTTGCCTTTGAGTAGGAGGACCCACACTACCATCAAAAACAGCAGTATCAATGAAGAGTCTTGTAAAGAATCCCCAAATGTGCCCAACCCACAGCAGCAATTGTCTTGCTAACAGAAGAAAGCAGGACAATAACCTTTGGGGGAAATCTGATAATAAGTATCCCTCACCAAATGAGAACCATTCTTAATCAGGAGGCAGGGAGGTGGCTCACTGACTCAAGAATTTTAAAATATGAAGCTATCAAGAGGGATGACCTAACACTAACCACTGATCATTCACTCAATCCTGCTGCTTTCCTAAGAGGAAATCCAAACCCAGAAGAACCTGAACATAAATGCTTAGATCTAATCAGTTACCAAGCCAGATCAGAATAGATCTAAGTGAGACCGCCTTCCAAACAGAGCGTCACTTCTTTATAGATGTCTACTCTCAGACCATTGAAGGAAAAAGGCACAATGGGTATTCTGTAGCTGTTGGGAAACCCTCACAGAAGTAGAGTCAGGAAGACTGCCAAATAACTGGTGTGCCGAAACATGTGAACTCTGCATTAAACCAAGCCTTAAAATCTCTACAAAATCAGGAGGTAACCATTTACACTGACTCCAAGGATGCCTTTGGAGTAGTCCATACCTTTGGAAAAATCTGGACTGAATGAGCCCTCATCAATAGTAGAGACCAAGATTTCATCCACAAGGAATTAATTACATGGGTACTAGAAAATCTTCAGCTGCCAGAAGAAATTGCAGTTGTCCATGTCCCATCTTCCCCCTCCAGATGCAATCTCCATCTTCTCCCATGCAGACTACAAAAAACTAAAAAAATGAGGAGCTGAAGAAAGCCCAGAAGGAAAGTGGGTATTACCAGATGGAAGAGAAATGTCTAAACTCCTCATGAAGGAAATACTGTCACAGCTTCACCAAAGAACTCACTGGGGCCCTCAGAGCCTATTGGTGTATAGGGATATATACCCCCATTAGTCAAGTGGTGGATGGTTGTATAGCGTGCAGAAAAACTAAAAAGCAAGTCCTAAAAAGACAACCTTTTGGGGGAAGAAACCCAGAGTTAGGGCCATTCCAAAGCATCCAAGTTTACTACACTGAAATGCCCCCCAGTAGGCCATCTCAGATATTTACTAGTAATAATAGACCATCTTACCCACTGGGTAGAAGCCATCCACTTCCCAAGCACAACAGCCAGTAAGGTAGTAAAAGCCCTGTTGAAATATATCATAGCCAGTTTTGGACTAATAAAGAACATTGATTTAGACAACAGAACCCACTTCAGTGCACACATTGTTAAGGGGCTAACCCAAGCGTTAGGAATAAAATAGGAATATCATACCCCCTGTCACCCACCCTCATCAGGGAGGGTAGAAAGGATTAATCAAACTATAAAAAATCACCTAACCAAATTAATCTTAGAAACCCAGTTACCATGGACAAAATGCCTTCCTATTGCCTTATCAAGAATCTGAGCTGCTCCTCAAAAAGATCTTGGCCTGTCTCCTTATTAAATGCTCTGTAGGCTGCCTTATCTAAATTCCACTATTGACATCCCTACATTAGAAACAAAACATCAGTTTCTTAAAAACTATACATTTGATCTGTATTCTACCTTTTCCACCCTCAGGATTCAAGGCCTCCTCATGCAAACTCCAGCCTTTGAATTCCCAGTTCACCAACACCAGCCTGGGGATCATGTCCTTATTAAAAGTTGGAAAGAGGGAAAACTCAAGCCAACCAGGGAAGGACCTTACCTGGTACTCCTAACAACCGAAACAACGCGATTGGCTGAAAAATGATGAACTCATCACACATGGGTAAAAAGGGACCCATCCTTGTGGGATCATGGACCATCACTCCAGGACCAACACCTTCCAAATTACATTCAAAAGAGTTTAATCTGTCTCTTCCTCCTCCCTCTAGTTTACCAAGGACATTTCATTATCAGTATAACCTGAATATCCTTTACCCAAGCAGTTTTGTTTGATGCCTATCTCGTCATACCCTATGGAGATCTCCAAAGCCAAAGACAGCTAGCCTCTTTGGAAAAAATATCTTTGCCTGAACCCTTGTAGTAAACAGTTCTCTGGGGTCGATTCCTGTTCTGTGCTTCTTGGGAAAATGTTTGCTGGACTACCGAGTATCACGGCTGGACCTCCACACAAGGTTCCTGCACCATTCTAAAGCCCCACATCCTCTTTACCACAGGAACTACCCCCTCTAATTACCAACTCCAACAATGTAACCCAGTGCAAATCTCTATTAATGTCCCCACCTCTATTAGTTCTAATCCTATTTTAAGATGCTTCTATGTAATGGGAGCCAATGATGCTGGGTGGGACCCATAGGCTACTTTGAAATGTGCTTCATTCACCCTCCTCTAATTCTTACTGCCTCCCACTCCCCAAGCCCACCAAATCAAACCATTTCTCTTTCCATGCCCAGTGATAAAACCAAAGTAGTTGTAGTAGAAGTCAAAAACTTAAACTCTAGCCATTAAGGGTAGGTACCAAGATGTAAAGGTCTGGCTGAAATGGATTAAATATTCTGTCTGCACCCTAAATAAAAGCAATTGTTTCCCTTGTGCAATGGGTAGGCCAGAAAACCAGATTGTTCCCTTTCAACTCAGATAGTCTAACTGGCCAGGTACAGTCAGTATGGTGGCTCTCTTTCAGCACCCCACAGCCTGGGGAAACAAAGCATGCCCTACATTTTCACTACTGTTTCCACAAGTCAAGAGGCCTGTGGGTCAGCCCCCAAGGGCCATTCGAATTCTAGCTTCTGATGCCAATTTTACCTCATATCTGTCATGAAAATGGGAAAATTTGACATCCCTTGGAAATCTAATGGGGTGTAGTGATTCCAAGCCTTTTCAAGAGCTCACCAATCAGTTGGCCCTTGTCCACCTGGAGCAGATGTATAGTGGTATCGTGGAGGACCTTTACTGGTACACAGGCAAGCAATTCGAGCAGCACTTGCATTCTAATCCAATTGACTATCCCTTTCACCCTGGCATTTCATCCACAAGAGAATAGAGAACTAACCTGGAAAAAGAGAGAAATTTCTTAAGGGTCATTTGACCCCCATATTTATATAGATGCCATCTGGGTCCCACGAGGGATACTAAATGAATTTAAAGCTCAAAATCAAATAGCTGCTGGGTTCAAATCTGTTTTGTTCTAGTGGTCCACTATAAATAAAAATGTAGACTGGAAAAACTATACACTATAATCAACAGCAATTCATAAATTATACCAGAAATGCCATCAAGGGAATGGCTGAGCAGTTAGACCCCACCCATAAAATGGCCCGGGAAAATCAGATAGCCCTTGACATGATGTTGGCAGAAAAGGGCAGGGTCTGTGTCATGATTGCAGCTCAATGTTGTACTTTTATCCCAAATAATACAGCCTCCAATGGAGCAATCACAAAAGCCTTACAAGGCCTTACCACCGCAGCAAATGAATTAGCCAAAAACTCTGGAATAGATGACCCCTTTAAGGGTCTGAGGGAAAGTTGGTTTGGAAAATGGAAGGGATTCATGACCTAATATTTACCTCCCTCACAATTGTTAGAGGTGTATTTATCCTATGGGCTGCTGTACCATACCTTGTATTTACGGGTTAACCCAAAGACTCATAGAAGCAACTCTCACAAAAACCCCCATTACCTCTTCCCCTTGGTACTCAGATAAGCTCTGTTCCTACACAACCAAGAAGAACAATAAAACCAGATCATGTTAAAGAATTTTGAAGAGGAAGAACTACAAAAGAAAAGCAGAAAGTTGTTGGGACAACTAAGTTCCCTTTCAAAGACTCAACTTCCTGGCCGTAAGTTTTACAAGTTGTAAATCAATCTTCCCCTCTTGTTCTACCTTCTTCTCTTTTTCTCAAAATTGCATGTTTACCCTATTTGAAAAAAGTTTAGGTCTAAGCCACCCAGGATCAGCTTTGATTGTGGGGTCTAACCCCAGCCAATAGCGGAAGGACACAGAAGCAGGGCATTAGGGTTAAAAACCCCTTCCTTTGTTTGGTGTGCTCTTGTGATTGCATCAGACCCAGGCAGCACTATTCTGCAGAAATAAAGGTGCCTTGCTGAGAAATTTTCTGCCTAAGTGCTGGTTTTTCTTTGCAGCACTGAGCACTTGTTTCTAACACTTGTGTATACATAGGATAGAAATAGCTCTTGGGGAGATGTGCTCTGCTACATGGGTTTGTGATGAAATATTAATTTTCATAATTATTGTATTTTGCAAGAATCAATATTGTTATCTTTAAAGCAAAATTAGGAATGCCCTTTTTCTCCAGCTAACAGGATACCTGGATGCTTCCAAGTCTGTGTCTGTTTCAGTAAACATCATAAAATTATTTCCTCAATCATAAACATCTAGAGTCTAGGAGTGCCTAATTTTCTGGGAATGCAGCAAGACTCAGCCTTGTTTTCATAGTCCCCACTCAAAATGGAGTTGCTGCGGTTTGAAGGTCCCCAAATTTTTGGTACCAGAAACTGGTTTTGTGGAAGACAGTTTTTTTATGGACCAGGTTGGGGGAGAGGGTTTCAGGATGATTGAAGTGTATTACATTTATTGTACACTTTACTTCTTTTTTTTTTTCTTTTGCTTTTTGAGACAGAGTTTCACTCTTGTTGCCCAGGCTAGAGTGCAATGGTGTGATCTCGGCTCACTTCAACCCCCGCCTCCCAGGTTCAAGTGATTCTCCTGCCTCAGTCACCCAAGTAGCTGGGATTACAGGCATGCACCACCACACCTGGTTAATTTTTTATATTTTTAGTAGAGACAGGGTTTCTCCATGTTGGTCAGACTGGTCTCAAACTCCCAATCTCATGTGATCCACCTGCCTCAGCCTCCCAAAGTGCTGGGATTACAGGCGTGAGCCACCACATCTGGCTATATTTCTATTATTATATTGTACTATCTAATGAAATAATTACATAACACAGCATCATGGAGAATCAGTGGGAGCCCTGAGCTTGTTTTCCTGCAACTAGACAGTCCTGTCTGGTGGTGAAAGGAGACAGTGACAGATTATCAGACATTAGATTCTTGTAAGGAGTGTGTAACCTAGATCCCTTGCACATGGAGTTCACTGCTACCGATCTGACAGGAGGCAGAACTCAGACAGTAATGCAAGCAATGGGGAGTGACTGTAAAAACAGATGAAGCTTTGCTTGCTCATCTGCAGTCACCTCCTATTATGCAGCCCAGTTTCTAACAGGTCAGGGAGTGGTACCCATGTGTGGCCTAGGGCTTGGGCAGTAGGCTAGGGCTGCCCTGATGTGGGGCAGTAGAGACAGAGTCACATGTTGGTGGAGACAGTTCATGCACTAGAGAGACAGAGGGGAGGAAGCAGTGAGTCCTACAGAGGAGAGGCTGTGGGTTGCAGGTGTGGTAGTGTTGAACCTGCCCTAACTTAGTGCACTCTGTCTTCTGTGGTGGCTCTTTTTCTTTCTGTTCTCTTTCTGATCTTAGATAATGTCATTAGGGTTGAGCTTGTGCCTAAACTATATACTGCCAAAGCCTCTATTGCTTGAATAAGATAATAATTGTATCTCTAACTTAAAAAATATTTAGTGTAACAGAGAGAAAGCATGACATAATGAATTGAATAAATTTGAAAAACTAAGCAGTCATATTTCACTCCTATTTTAGGAGATAAATCCATCACTGCATGTAATGTGTCTATTGGTTTGGTTGGGAAAAGTGGAACAACTCAAATTGCGGGCTTCCAGGTCATAGGTAGCTATATAATGCTTATATTATTTATTTTTTAAAGATTTTTTCCTTCCTCCATTTTTCCTTCTTCCTTCCTCTCTCATTCCCTTCCTCCTTTCACCGTTCTTTCCTTTCTTCATTTGTTCCTTTCTGTCTTTTCTTTCCTTTGTTTCTCTCTGTTCCTTTGTCTTTCTTTTTCATTCTTTTTCTTTTTTCCTGTTTTTTTCTTTCTCTTTCTCTCGCATCCTGTTTCTTTTTTCCCTCTCTCTTCATTCTTTCCTTTGTCTTTCTTTTTTCTTTTTTCTTTCTTTCTCCCTCTTTCCCTTCCTCCTTCCCTCTCTTCCTTTCCCGACTCCTTGCAATGTCTCCTACAAAATAGTATGAAAGACTGTTGTCTGTGTGAGAGTACATCTGCTGTTGTCTAGCAAAATTTGAGTTCAAGAAACTCAACACTAACAGGGCCATCTGGGAATGAAAAGAAATAAAACTGGACCAGCCCTTGTGTGCAGTTGGAGGGTAGAGGAGAGAAATGACTTCAGTAGAAATTGTTGAGTGTTTGATTGCAGGAGACAGAAGATGTCACATTGGAGAAAAGAGGGGATCTCTGGACATTCATGGGAACACAAGGTTTTTATGGACATTATTTGAGGATTGAGGGGAACTTGTAGGAAGAAATAATGGAGAAGCTAAAGTCACTCGACTCCCTCTTCATGTGTTGGAAGGGCAGGTGCTACAACTAACAAGCATCACCTAACAGAGCAGATGGGACAGGGCTGAGATGCAAAGAGGGCTTAAAAAAAAAAAAAAAAGACAGGAGCCAAGCTTGGAAGAAAAAACAAAACTGATAGCAGCAGTCAGTAATAAATAAGCTTCCCAGGAGGTCCTGCTTGCACACGACTCAGGCTTTGCTTTTTTATTTTCATTTTTTGAGAGAAAGTTTTGCTCTGTTGCCCAGGCTGGAATGTAGTGGTGTGATATTGGTCTCACTGCAACCTCCTTCTTCCTGACTCAAGCAATTTTCCTGCTTCAACCTCCAGAGTAGGTGGGACTACAGGTGCATGCTACTGTGTTTTAGTAGAGACAGGGTTTTACCGTGTTGCCTAGGCTGGCCTCAAACTCCTGACCTCAAGTGATCCACCTGCCTTGGCCTCTGAAAGTGCTGAGATTACAGCTGTGAGCAATTGCACCCAGCATCCTTTGCATTCTTATGCTTGACCTTCCTCTTTCCCTGTGTTCTATCTCATTCTCCTGATTTGCTCCTGGGGAGCACTTCCCCCAGATACTTACCTACATAGAGATTGTTGTCTCATGCTTTTTTGTGTGTATGTGAGAACCCAAGCAAAAACGAAAAAGAGAATTCCCTTGCAAATTAATATACAATAAGATACACAGCCATCGAAAATATTATTTTTTAACTAAGTTTAACAGTGTGCTAAACTAATTCTAAAAGATATCTTAAAAAACACTCCTAAACAGAAGTAAGTTAGTTGTAGAGGAAAAATAAAATTCAAGCAAAGGGATTTGTATAACGAATGTTATAAGATAGTGAAACATCAGAACAGCCAGAGAATCTACACTCCTGGTGGTAAAGGTCACTGATATGGTTTGGCTGTGTCCCCAACCAGATCTCATCTTGAACTGTACTTCCTATAATCCCCACATGTCATGGGAGGGACCCAGTGGGAGATAATTGAATCATGGGGGAAGTTTCCCCCATGCTGTTCTCATCATAGTGAGTGAGTTATCATGAGATCTGATGGTTTTATAACAGGCTTTCTCCCCTTTTGCTCAGGACTTCTCTCTCCTAGCACCATGTTAAGAATGACATGTTTGCTTCCCCTTTCTCCGTGATTGTAGGTTTTCTGAAGCCTCCTCAACCCTGTGGAACTGTGAGTCATTTAAACCTCTTTCCTTTATAAATTACCCAGTCCTGGGTATGTCTTTATTAGCAGTGTGAAAATAGACTAGTATAAGCCAAACATAAAAATACAACAGAATGGAGTGTCCCAAGTTACTGCCTTCTCTATATGAGAAAAAGGGCATTACACATTAATAGGGAATAGCATTGTGGAAAGTCATTCATTATATGAAGGAAAAGAAAGCTGAGTCTTTGTCTCACCATTGCTTAGAAAGATGATCTCTAGATAGATTCAAGGCTAAACTATTAAAGATCAAATCATAAAATCTGTAAAAGAAAATGAAGAAGAATGCCTCTCTAGCCTTAGAAGTGGGCAAAGATTTTTAAAACAAGATTCTAACAGCACTAATTAATAGGTATAACATGGAGTAATTTAAAGATGTCAGAATTAAAATGTTCTGTACTGGGAAGAGTATCACAGACAAAATTTAACAGTTGAGAGGATGAGAGCAGTTCTTTGTGAAACCCAAATTTAAAAAAAAAAAACCCTGAAATTGTTATCTAGACTGTAGATGGGGCTCCTGCAAAGTAATGGGAAAAAGAATGGGAAACCCTATAGAAACAAAAAAAGGCAATAGGTATGAATAGTCAATGCAAAGAAGAGTAAACCCTATCAACAAGTAAGATCATATAATTGCAAATTAAAGCAACAAATGAGAGACATTTTGTACCTATAAATATTGCACACTCTATAAAACTGAAATACACCTAGTGTTCTCAAGAGTATGAGAAGATGGGAATTTTTCTGCTCACCTCATGAAGATTAACGTTGGGATGGCTATCTGAAGAGCATTCTTGCCAGGCCTTAGATTTCTGTGAAATAAGTGGACATCTTATGACCCAGCAATTATAAGGTGCACCTTATATTTCATGCACCTAGAGGTGCATGAAGGGGAACCTTCCAGATATTCCATGTGGCATAGAATATGAAGGTCAACTCAGGCAGTCATCACTCTACAAGCTCATAAAATGTGGTAGATGCTTACCATGCACCAATAAGCAGCACAATTGTTGCATATTCAGCAACATTGAGTCTTTTATTTTTTAAATGTAATATATGTATATGTTTGCATGGGTATTATAATTTAAAATATTCGTATATATTTGTGGTTACAAGAAGGTTTAAAAGATACTGGTTCAGAAGTCTTCCTCTTTCACCTTTCTTTTTTCACTTAATTAACACTCTTTCCCATCTTTTAAATGTCAGCTCAAATGTTACTTGCTAATGAAAGCCTTCTTCATCATACTCACGTAGATTTGGTTCTATTGTCAATTGCTTTCAAGATTTATTTTCCGTTACTTTCAACCCTTCATCTCAGGTTGTAATTGAAATTTCATAGTGATATTGTTTGACTGATGTTTGTTTCCCACAGCTGACTGTGCGCTCTGTGAAAATAGACTCTCCATAGCTATGTTCATCCTTGTATCCCCAGTGCCTAACACAATGTTTGAAGCATAATAGGCACTTAATAAATATGTGTTAAATAAATGAGTTTATGTTCTCATGAAATCTTCCCATATGATCTCATTTTAGTGATATCAGCAATATTGAAACACTGTATGGGGTATGATGAGCAGACTAAGGGCATCTTGTTTCACTAGATGGGCAAGCTCTTCTGTGAATTAACTCTTTAAAACACAAAAGCACATTCCTAGTTTTCAGAAAACTGGGACAGTGATTGAATACAGACAGAATAAAAAGACTTCCCCTATTGAAACTGACAGCAGCTAAAAGTGAAACTTGACAACTCTTTATTTATTTATTTACTTATTTATTTATTTTTGAGACAAGAGTCTTTCTCTGTCCTGCAGGCTGGCATGCAGTGCTGCGATCTCGGCTCATTGCAACTTCTGCCTCCTGGGTTCAAGCAATTCTCATGCCTCAGCCTCCTGAGTAGCTGGGATTACAGTCATGTGCCACCATGCCTGGCTAATTTTTTGTGTTTTTAGTGGAGATGGGGTTTCATCATGTTGGTCAGGCTGGTCTCTAACTCGTAAGTGTAAACAACGCTGTGGGGAAGTTTGAACTATGTAGAACCCACCACAGCTCAGCAAAGCCACTGTGACCAGACTGCTTTTCTAGATTCCCTCCTCTTGGGGTAGGGCATCTTAAGAAAAAAAAAAAAAAAAAAAGGCAGCAACCCCAGTCAGGGACTTATAGATAAAACCCCACCTCCCTGGGACAGAGCACCAGCAGGAAGCAGTGATTGTGGACTCAGCTTCAACAGATTTAAGTGTCCCTATCTGTCAGCTCTGAAGAGAGCAGCCAATCTCCCAGCACAGCATTCAAGCTCTGATAAGGGACTGATTGCATCCTCAAGTGGGTCCCAGACCCCCATGTATCATCACTGGGAGACAACTCCAGTAGGGACCAACAGACATCTCATACAGGAAAGCTCTTGCTGGCATCTGGTGGGTGCCCCTCTGGGACAAAGCGTCCAGAGGAAGGGAAAGGCAGCAATCTCTGCTGTTCTGTAGCCTCCCCTGGTGATACCCAGGCAAACAAGGCCTGGGTGAACCCCAAGCAAACTCCACAAACAGGGAGCCTGACTGTCAGAAGGAAAACTGACAAATAGAAAGGAATAGTAGCAACATCAACAAAAAGGACATCCACTCAGAGACCTATCTGAAGGTCACTGTCATCAGAGACCAAAGGTAGATAAATCCACAAAGGTGGGGAGAAACCAGTGCAAAAAGGCTGAAAACTCCAAAAACCAGAATGCCCCTTCTCCTCCAAAGGATCATAGCTTTTCGCCAGCAAGGGAACAAAACCAGACAGAGAATGATTTTGATGAATTTACAGAAGTAGGCTTCAGAAGGTGGGTAATAACACACTACTCTGAGCTAAAGGAACATGTTCTAACCCAATGGAAGGAAGCTAAAACCTTGAAAAAAGGTTAGACAAATTGCTAACTAGAATAAGCAGTTTAGAGAAGAATATAAATGACCCGATGGAGCTGCAAAACATAGCACAAGAACTTTGTGAAGCATAAACAAGTATCAATAGCTCAATCAATCAAGCAGAAGAAAGGATATCAAAGATTGAAGATCAACTCAGTGAAATAAAGTGAAAAGGCAAGATTAGAGAAAAAAGAGTGAAAAGAATGAACAAAGCTTCCAAGAAATATGGGACTGTGTGAAAAGACTAAACGTACATTTAATAGGTGTACCTGAAAGTGACGGGGAGAATAGAACCAACTTGGAAAACACTCTTCAGGATATTATCCAGAAGAACTTCCCCAATCTAGCAAGACAGGCCCACCTTCAAAATCAGAAAATACAGAGAACACAAAAAAGATAGTCCTCAAGAAGAGCAGCTCAAAGACGCATAATTATCAGATTCACCAAGGTTGAAATAAGAGAAAGAATGTTAAGGGCAGCCAAAGAGAAATGTCAGGTTACCCACAAGGGGAAGTCCATCAGTCTACCAGCAGATATCTACAGAAACCCTACAAACCAGAAGAGAGTGGGAAACAATATTCAACATTCTTAAAGAAAAGAATTTTCGATGCAAAATTTCATATCCAACCCAACTAAGCATCATAAGTGAAGGGAAAATGAAATTCTTTACAGACAAGAAAATGCTGAGAGATTTTGTCACCATCAGACCTGCCTTACAAGAGCCCCTGAAGGAAGCACTAAACATGGAAAGGAACAAACAGTACAAGTCACTGCAAAAACATACCAAATTGTAAAGACCATTGACACTATGAAGAAACTGCATCAACTAATGTAAAAAAACCCAGCTAACCTCATAATGGCAGGATCAAATTTACACATAACAATATTAACCTTAAATGTAAATGGGCTAAATGCCCCAATTAAGAGACACAGACTGGAAAATTGGATAAAGAATCAAGATCCATCAGTGTACTGTATTCAGGAGATCCACATCATGTACAAAGACACACATCGGCTCAAAATGAAGGGATAGAGGAATATTTATGAAAAAAATGGATAGCAACAAAACAAAACAAAACAAAAAACAGGAGTTGCCATCCTAGTCTCTGATAAAACACACTTTA
Organism: Papio anubis; assembly: GCF_008728515.1. NCBI lineage: Eukaryota > Metazoa > Chordata > Mammalia > Primates > Cercopithecidae > Papio > Papio anubis. Next base: position 179,428 of record NC_044997.1, read on the forward strand.
AACCAACAAGATCAAAAGAGACAAAGAAGGCCATTACATATTGGTACAGGGATCAATACACAAGAAGAGTTAACCATTCTAAATATAAATGGACCAATGTAGGAGCACCCAAATTCATAAAGCAAATTCTTAGAGACCTACAGAGAAATTTAGACTCCACACAATAATAGTGGGAGACTTTAACACCCCAGTGTCAATATTAGATCAACGAGACAGAAGATTAACGAGGGTATCCAGGACTAGAATTCAACTCTGGACCAAGCAGAACTAATAGATGTCTAAAGAACTGTCCACCCCAAATCAACAGAATGCATATTCTTCTCAGCACCACATCATACTTATTCTAAAATTGACCACATAATTGAGAGTAAAACACTCCTCAGCAAATGCAAAGGAATGGAAATCATAACAGTCTCTCAGACCACAGTGCAATCAAACTAGAACTCAGGATTAAGAAACTCACTCAAAACCTCACAATTACATGGAAAATGAACAAACTCTTCCTGATTGACTACTGGTTAAATAACAAAATGAAAGCAGAAATAAAGATGCTCTTTGAAACCAGTGAGAACAAAGAGACAATGTACCAGAATTTTCATGACTGCAAAATAATTGCTAAAATTTGTGTAGTGAATATATCTTAATGCTTCTTTATAGCGAAGCCTTTCTTTGCCTTCACAAGAAGTTATAAACAGAAAGTTTTTGGGAAGACCCTAGTTCATATTTCTACTATTTAGTGTACCTGGCATTCACACTATTAGAAGGGCTAAACTCAAGATCTTTATTAAAAGAATTGTCAGCTGGGTATGGTGGCTCACTCTTGTAATCCCAACACTTTGGGAGGCTGAGGCAGGCAGATTACTTGAAGTTAGGAGTTTGAGACATCATTGAGTCTTGCAAACATTTTTTTGAGTTAGCGACATTAAGAACCAGAATGCTACTTATAGCACAATACCATTTCTCTAAATGAAAAACATACACTCACAAGGCAACACCACCCATTTTACAAACCACAGGCATAGTTAAGGGCATGTATCAAACAGATTTCATGGGGGGACTGTGAGTTGCCAGGAGTGGGGATCTGGGGGTGAACAGGGAAGAAATAGATGAACAAGGAAAGGGTCTCAACATAAGTGATGGTGATTGTGAATAAGAAGCACAGCCAACTCAACTCTAGCTACTGATATATCCAAATTGGAACAACCACCAAAAAAGTATGAATAATTAGGATTTAGCCAGGTGAACACAAAGGGATAGAAAAGAAAAGAAGGGTCTGTCATTGGTATAAGGTTAGAAAAAATATGCTGGATGTACTTCAAGGTTTATTCACTTTTGTACTACCACCACTTATAGCTGGATAATCCTTTGTCCTGGGGCACTAGCCTGTGCATTCTAGGGTATTGAGCAGCATCCCTGGGTTCTACATACTAGATGCCACTAGCACCCCCAGTGTAAAACCAACACTGTCTCCAGACATTGATTCCTGTCCCCTGTGGCTGATGGAGAGGAAATCTCTCCTGTTGGGGATGACCAATCCAGGGAAATCAAGATGACATAAAGAGAGGAGACTGAAGAGTAGAGTCTTGGGTGTCTTATGAAAGACTTGGGATTTTATTTTGAACCATCTGCAGAATCCAAAGAGGGGATTTCATCAGATTGGCATTGGGAAGTGTTGCCTGAGTGCTTAGAGCTCTTCAGTCACTTGAGGTCACGTTTCCCTTTTCTACCCAGATAAAAGAGCTGAAGTCATTCTATTGCAGCAAGAACTTTTTCATGACCTTCCCAATACGGCCAAGGCTATCTGGAAGTGAATATTGGCAGCAGTGGCACTTATATTTTCCAAGACACATCCTCTCCAAATTCTGCTTCTTGGTGCAACCACTGTGTCCTTCCATCATCCTTCATATTATCTGTATTCAGAAACCTCCCTTCATCATTCTCCTTGTTTCTCTTTGCCCCTTCTTTGTTAAACCTGTAGGCATTACATTCTTGTTAGTGACACAGTGAGAGCACTGTAGACATTGCAACACTGAACACCAGACCTTGCTGATTGTAAAACTCCCTTCACTGTTTCTATCAAGGGGAATCACTCCATAGTTCTTTTTCTTTAAGACCTGGGGTGCTGTTGCCATCCTGATCTCTCTATTTGAGGTTCTTTCCCATTTACCTTCTCCTCTTTCAAGGACTGCTGCCAGGCAACAACCCCCAAATTCCTTTGCTCTGTCAGACAAAGCAATTCTGCTCCCTTCAATGCATTTTCTGACATAGACACTGGGATACACATCTTATTTTTATCTTTCTTCCCTATTGTATTAGTCTGTTTTCACACTGCTATAAAGAACTGCCTGACACTGGGTAATTTATAAAGGGAAGAGGTTTAATTGACTCACAGTTCCATATGGCTGAGGAGGACTTAGAAAATTTACAATCATGGAGGAAGGGGAAGCAGGCACCTTCTTCACAAGGTGGCAGGAAGGAGAAGTGCTGAGCATAAGGGGAAGAGCCCCTTATAAAACCATCAGATCTCATGAGAACTCACTCATTATCATACGAACAGCTTTGCAGAAACCATCCCCACAATCCAATTACCTCCACCTTGCCCCTCCTTGACATGTGGTAATTATGGGGATTGCAATTCAAGATAAGATTTGGGTGGGGACACAAAGCCTAAGCATGTCACCTTCCCTCTTTTGTCTCTGGTGGTCCTAATGTTACAAATTTAGGTGGCAGACAGAGAATGGAGAAAGTCAACAGGAGAGTGAAATCATGGGACATACATAAAGATATGATACAGCCTTCAATATAAGGAGAAAAGAGGAAATGCACAGGTGAGTGGGTATCAAGTGGAAGGAAGCTGGGCATTTTTTACAAGTGTGTGGCTTGGGGGAGGCAGATGCACAGAGCTGAGGTCATTACCCAGTAGTTGTGAGCAAAACAAGGCTTGCCAGCCTATATATGTGTGTTGCAGAAAGTTAGGAACCCCAAACAGAGGGACTGACTGAAGCTGCAGCAGAAGAACATAAATTGTGAAGATGTCCTGGGTATTTATTAGTTCCCCAAATTAATACTTTTATAATTTCTTATATCTGTCTTTACTGCAATCTCTGAACATAAATTGTGGAGATTTCATGGATACTTATCACTTCCCCAGTCAATACCCTTGTGATTTCCTATGCCTGTCTTTACTTTTCTTATGTCTGTCTTTACTTTAATCTTTTAATCCTATCATCTTCGTAAGCTGAGGAGGATGTATGTTGCCTCAGGACCCTGTGATGATTGTGTTAACTGCCCAAATTATTTGCAGAGCATGTGTGCTTGAGCAATATGAAATCCGGGCATCCTGGAAAAAGAACAGGATAACAGCAATGTTCAGGGAACAAGAGAGATAACTGTAAACTCTGACTGCCAGTGAGCCAGGCGGAACAGAGCCATATTTCTCTTCTTTCAGAAGCAAATAGGAGAAATATCGCTGAATTCTTTTTCTCAGCAAAGAACATTCCTGAGAAGGAGAATGGCCCCTGAAGATAGGCCTCTGAAATGGCCAATTTAGGGGTGGCTATATTTTATAGTCAAAGCCGAAGGGATGAAATAAGCCTGGTTTCCTGTAGCACTCCCAAGCTTATTAGGATGAGGAAATTCACACCTAATAAATTTTGGTCAGACAGGATATCTGCTCTCAAACCCTATCTCCTGATAAGATGTTATCAATGACAATGCGTGCCCGAAACTTGATTAGGAATTTTAATTTCGCCCCGTCCCGTGGTCCTGTGATCTCCCCCTGCCTCCATTTGCCTTGTGATATTTTATGACCCTGTGAAGCATGTGATCTCTGTGACCCACATGCTATTCGTGCACTCTCTCCCCTTTTGAAAATCCCTAATAAAAACTTACTGGTTTTATAGCTCAGAGAGCATCATGGAACCTGCCAATATGTGATATCTCCCCTAGACACCCAGCTTTAAAATCTCTCTCTTTTGTACTCTTTCCCTTTATTTCTCAGACCAACTGATGCTTAGGGAAATAGGAAAGAACCCATGTTGAATATTGGGGATGGGGTTTCCCCCGATGTATGTGATCTTTGAGATGCTGAATTCTCCAAAATGTAATAAGAATTTGTGAATTATAAAACTGTTGTATTGGGTGATTTCCCTTTTAAAAAATCCCACCATCTCTGGCCAACATCCTGGAGTAAGAACTCTCAGCTAAAGTTGATTCAGTGTGATTCAGCATGCAGTTCTAGGTACTGGCATTCACACCTGCATCTCCTTAGTCCATGCTGCTTCAGCCATTAACTCACTGCTAGACATTTGAGTGTGCAAATCCTCAGCCACTTCCATTCACTATCCAGAGTTTATCAATGTGAACTTGCATATAAGTTCATTATTTTAGAATTTTAAATATTGCCTATCATAATTACTTTTATCATGTGCTTTTTGTTCAAAATGTATGCATCTCATCCTGTCTTCAGATTCATTGGTCTGCTTTCATCTGTTGACTTAGATCTTCCATCAATTCAAGAAACTTTTATTTCTTTTTGTAATTTCTTTTGGTTGAATATACTTGTCTTCTTGGATAACTTTTTTTATATAGTCTTGCTGAACAACAAACCCATTATCATTTTCATTACATTAAACTATTCTCTTGAGTTTTGAACTTCCTGAGTTTCCTTCCATTTCTCAGGCTTGATATTCTGCAGGATGTAATCTGACATTTGCCACTTCCTAAAAAACTTTATCCACATCAGTGTAGGTTTTCATGTCTATGCAATTCACCATAATTTAGTATATTCTGCATGCTTTCACAATAAACCTATTTCAGAAATAGCATTTTGTCTTTCTCCCGGAAGTCCTCATCCCTCTTTTGGATGAGCAGTAGTTTTTCCTGTTGACAGGATTGGTTAAAAAGGAATATTAGTGGTGTGGAAGTCACTCAGAAAACGATTGTTCTTTATCTTTCCTTCCTTTTTTTTTTAGACAGAGTCTCGTTCTGTCTTTCAGGCTGGAGTGCAGTGGCAGTCTCAGCTCACTGCAGCCTCCATCTCCCAAATTCAAGCAATTCTCCTGCCTCAGCTTCCTGAGTAGCTGGGATTACAGGTGCCTGCCACCACACCTGCCTAATTTTTGTATTTTTAGTAGAGACAGGGTTTCACCATGTTGGCCAGGCTGGTCTTACTCCTGACCTCAAGTTATCTGCCTTCCTTAGCCTCCCAAAGTGCTAGGATAACAAGGTGTTAGTGACAGTACCTGAGCCACTGTTCTTTTTCTAGTCTTCTGGTTGTGTAAGTGTTCACCCTATAGACAGTCCTTCATTGCAACTTCTTGGGCATTAGTGAGAATCCATTTTATTTCTCTTTTCTACATTTCCCCCGAACCCTGACAGCTTTCTTGGTCCATTTGGGCTACAATTATACATTTCCATAGACTGGAAAATGTATAAACAATAGAAATTTATTGCTTACATTTCTGGAGGCTGGAGGTACAAGATTAAGGTGACAAAAGATTTGGTATGTGATCCAGGTTCTCTGTTTCAGAGATCGTGGCTTCTTGCTGTGTCCTTCCATGATGGAAGGGACAAAGGAGCTCTCTGGGGTCCCTTTTATGAGGGCACTAGTCCCATTCATGAGGCTTCACCCTCAGGATCTCATCACCTCCCAAAACCCCCATCTCCTAACACCATCTCTTTGGGAATTAGGATTTCAATATCTGAATTTAGGGGTAACACAAACTTTCAGACCATAGCACTGGTTTACTGCTCTTTAGGATTAGGGGGAAGTGGTTTGCAGGTTACTTCTCCATAGCCTTTCATTTTCCTTCTGCCAAATTCTGAATGGGATAAATTCTGTGAAGTTTGGGTAATATAGTGACATTCTGCCTAATGATATGGGTTTTCCTTGGAGACCTGTGGGTTTATGTGCCCAGTTTCCTGCTACCTTCCTACCTAGAAGTTTGTTCATATTTTTATACGAATGTTAATTTGTATTACACATGGAAATTTTTTTCTTATTTTTATCCAGTGTCAAAAATACTGTGGAAAGCCCCAAACATTTGTCTCTTAATTTAGCTTAGAAAAGACTTATTTCCAGAATGAGACAAATTTTATTTGCTCTAGAAGTAGCACCAACCCTTCTTAGTGCTATCTGCTTTTCCAATATTTCTTTCTTTCTTTCTTTCTTTCTTTTTCGGACAGAGTGTTGCTCTGTGGCCCATGCTAGAGTGCAGTGGTGTGATCTTGGCTCACCACAATCTCTGCCTCCCGGATTCAAGTGATTCTCCTGCCTGAACCTCCCACATAGCTGGGATTATAGGCACGTGTCACTGCACCCAGCTAATTTTTATATCTTTAGTAGAGATGGGGTTTCACTATGTTGGCCAGGCTGGTCTCGAACTCCTGCCTCAACTGATGTGCCCGACTCGGCCTCCCAAAGTGCTGGGATTACAGGCATGAACCACTGCGCCTGGCCTTTTCCAATATTTTTTATTAAATCTTTAATAGTTTTTATAAAATGTTCAACCCTAAAAGAAATAAATAACAATTTTTAAAATTATGTGGTGCGAATAAACAACATACTGATGAAACATCTTGTTCTATCTTTTCTGCCTTCAAATGTATGTATCTCATGAATTTATTTTTGTTTATTTCCCCTGTGACCATTTTAGTTTAAGCCTCCATCCCCAGCTTCCTGGCTCTACTGGAAGAACCCCCTGTTCCTCTCATTATAAACTTCCTCCAAACTATTCTCCACTTATCATCCATCAAAGCCTTTGAAATCATCAATTACTCTCTATAATCTCTTCTTTTTGCACTTAGAATAAGAGAATAATAATAATAACAATAAAGTGCCAACACTTATCCAAGTCTCACAAAGCCCTGTATAATCCTATCCTTGTCCAACCCTCTGGCTCACACTGTGTTACTCCTCTTTTGTTCCCAGAGAAAAGGTAATTTTCTTGAACAGTAAATAACAGACAAGATGAATGGGAAAATATCCCATTACACCCTTATGCCCAAGAGAAAATACGACAAGTTTTGCTGAGATCCCTCTGGCTAAAAAGTTGCTAATGATAATGAAAACAAAAGGAGAAATTACTTCAACAAATGCAATTTGCTAAAGAGAAAAATAAAAAAAAATTTTTTTGCAAGAGTGTTCTTGTCTCCAAATTGATGCAATATAGATGTAATTTGGCATGTCCAATGCAGTGACCTCTGTGGGCCAGGACACCGAGATGAACACCTTGGGAAAAACAGCTCCAGGGCTGGATCCCTGACAAAATGATTACACAACATATAAATGTGGTTAATGCCTTTAACTGCAAACAGCTGTCTCCTGCATCTGTCCCTCTCCAACCACTGGGTGATGGTCAGCGGCTTGCAAATCCTAGCTGTGGCTTGCTCAGACAAGGACATCCATCTGACTTTATTATAAACTAATCTTAGGAATGGCAAAGGCCATATTGAAATACAAAGCCCCAATATCCGAGAGGCCGCTTTCAAATATTTCCCCGCCTTGGCTTTTGTGTTGTTTCCAGCGATTTTATTCTCCTGAGAATGTGGCTTCATGTTACATTATTAGTAATACAAAGGGAGTTCACGTGGTCCTATTAAGATTTCGATCAACACTTTTTAATGGCTTCTGGTTTTCAACAAATCAAGTGCATGCTTCCTGCTTTTGCGATAAAGTCCTCAAACATGCACCCGTGCCTACGTTCATGACTTAACGATTTCTGTATCCAGCCCTTAACAACACCCACACTGTGGCATGCACCTGGCTGATGGACCACATCTCAAAGCTGCTGAAACGCCAGCCTAAGCCACACGTGAGGTAACCCATTTTCAGAATGGTCGTTCCAGACACGTGGTGCCCAGATGGGAGCCGCAGTTTGAGCTTTCATTTTTAAAATTTGCTTCCACTGCAGAAATTAACATTCACATAACCGAAGCTTACAGGGAGCCTGTTTATAGTCAATACCATAGGTTAAGATTAGAGATGATGTAATTCCTTAACCATAGACATACTCTCCAAATGCATGAACACAGAGAGGAAAATAGTGTGCAGGCAGCTGTTAAATTGCTCCCTGATGACTTCCCCTCTGCCCCCTGGACTCTCTTCCTTTGACATGGTCTAGTCTTGTATTACAAATAAAATCTCCCTTATATTAACAAAATACAAAATACTCTTTTTTCTTTCTCTGTCAAGAGCCCTCTGTATTTTGTGTTAACTTTATTTAAGAGATTTTTCTTCCTTTTGTGGCACAATAATCAGAGTTAAGATTGAGATTTACATTAAATTACAATATTTACTAAAATGTAGATTATCATGTACATCATATATATATATATGATAGAAGAAATTATAGCCAGGTGCAACAGCTCATACCTGCAATCCGAGTTTGGGAGGCCAAGGCAGGAGTGTTGCTTGAGGCTGGGAGTTCAAGACCAGCTTGGGCAATGTCCCCAACTCTACAAAATAAATTTTATTATTTTTTTAAATTATCTTTTTTTTTTTTTTGAGATAGAGTTTCATTCACTCTGTTGCCCAGGCTGGAGTGCAGTGGTGCGATCTCGGCTCACTGCAACCTCCACTGCCCAGGTTCAAGTGATTCTCCTGCCTCAGCCACCTGAGTAGCTGGGACTATGGGCATGTACCACAATGCTCATCGAATTTTTGTATTTTTAGTTGAGACAGGGTTTCACCATGTTGGTCAGGCTTGTCTTGAGCTCCTGACCTTGTGATCTGCCCGCCTTGGCCTCACAAAGTGCTTAGATTACAGGTATGAGCCATTGTGCCAGGCCCAAAATAAATTTTAAATATTAGCCTACCATGATGGCATGCATCTGTAGTCCCAGCTACGTGGGAGGCTGAGGCAGGAGGATCACTTGAGTCCAGGAGGTCAAGGCTACAGGAGCCACGATTGCACTACTGCACTCTAGCATGGGCAATGGAGCTAGACCCTACCTCTTAAAAAAAAAAACTACAATGTCTAAGTATTAAGACAAATTTAATTCTTCACAAGGAATCATATTGCCTTAGTGCTCATGACAATGATGTATTAATAGAGTTGGCTTATTAGAGCTGTTCAAACTTGAATGGAAGAGGTACAAGACTAAAGTCAATGATTGTGGGTTTTCACTTCTCCTTTTCATGAGTGATGGCTATACCAAAAGCCCAGACTTCTCCATTATGCAATCTATGCTTGTTAGAAACCTGCACTTGTAACCCTTAAATATATTTAAAAAATAAAAAATAATTAAATGAAAAGTGTTGACGTTTTACTCAAATTTGACTTTTCTTCACAGGATTTCTCCATAAGATCTTTGGCACTTCTGATCAGTTTATCCAAACTTCAAACATTCCAGATTTCTAAGGGTACATCATGGAATTTCTAAGGGTACATCAAGGTTATTTTATCCAAACTTCAAATATTCCAGATTTCTAAGGGTACATCATGGAATTTCTAAGGGTACATCAAGGTATTTTAAGTATATGGTCCTATCCCTAAAAAAGAAATACACAGCTGAGATGACAACTTTTGTAACATATACATATAAACACACAAGTTCATAGTATGTCTATACATATTATAAGCATACAAATCTATATAGCAAAAGTACATCTACATCAAAGCAACCCATGAAACAGTAGATTATAAGCATACACCTGTGTCTATACATGTTGTAGGCATACAAATCTACTAGCAAAAGTGTATCTACATCAAAGCAACCTGTGAAACAGTAGATTCAAACAAATGAAGGAGTACATTTTTTTGGAGAGGATGGGAAGCAGGGTTGGGGATGGTGTATTTGTCAGCTTGGGGTGCTCTATTAGCCTGTTCTTATGCTACTAATAAAGACTTTCTTGAGACTGGGTAATTTATAAAGGAAAGAGGTTTATGGACTCACAGTTCCACCTGGCTTGGGAGGCCTAACACTTATGGCAGAAGATGAAGGGATGTCTTACATGGTGGCAGACAAGAGAGCTTGTACAGGCGACTCCCATTTGTAAAACCATCAGATCTCATGAGACATATTCACTACCATGAGAACAGTGTGGGAGAAACTGCCCCCCATGATTCAATTATCTCCTCCTGTCCCTGCTCTTGACATGTGGGGATTATTATAATTCCAGGTGAGATTTGGGTAGTGACACAGCCAAAAAATATCAGCTGCTGTAACAATATATCATAGAGTGAGTGGCTTGTAAACAGCAGGCATTTATTGCTCACAGCTCTGGAAGCTGGAAGTTCAGGATGATAACATGGCGTATTCGGTGTCTGGTAAGGACTTGTAGATGCCTGCTTTTTTCCTATGTCCTCACATGGCTTTTTCTCAGTGTGTGTGAAAGGGAGAGAGCGAGAGAGAGAGAAGGAGAGAGAGAGAGCTCTGTTGTACTTCCTATAAGGACACCATAATAGTTCATTTTATAGGTCAATTTGAGCCACAGGATGCCAAGATATTTGGTTAAACAGTTTCTGGGTGTGTCTGTGAAGGTGTTTTTAGAAGGGATATTAGCATTTGAATTGACGGAATAATTAAGGCAGATTATCCCCTGTTATATGGGTAGGTATTCAATCTGTTGTGGGCCTCACTAGACCAAAAGTTGATGGGAAGTTGAGTTAATTATCTGTGTGCTTGTGTTAAGACGCTGATCTCTTCGTTAGCTCTCCTGGTTCTCAGACCTTCAGGATCTGACTGAAATCTACCCTGGAATCTATACCACAGGCTCTCCTGGGTCTCCAGGTGTAGACAGCAGATCAGTTTTCAGTGTCCATAATTGCCCAGGCTGGAGTGCACTGGCTCAATCATAGCTCATTGAAACCTCGACTTCCAGGGATCAAGTAACCCTCCAGTATTAGTCTCCCTGAGTAGCTGGGACTACAGTCATGTGCCTGCATACCCAGCTGTGTATTTCCTCTTATAGGGATATAAAATTATGTCATTCATCTTCTTGTTGACTTGTAACCACCATGAAAGCATGACTCTTGTCTGTCTTATCCTCTTCCCCATCTCCAGAACTTGGCACATACTAGCAGCTCTACAATTAGTTGTTGCATAAATGGCAAAAGAAGGAGTATTGCATTTTCCACCTAGAAATCCCTGCCCCCTGTCCCTTCCCCAGAAGAAAACTTCTTACTTGCTAAAATGCTGTTTTAACCTCAGTGCTTCCAAAGGAGCCTCTGCAAGTCAGGGGCTATCACTTCATATGTATTTATCCCCAAATTCAGATATTATTTGGCTCATGGAATGCACTGCAGATATTTACAGAATGAACCATTGAAGCAGGAAAAGAACCTGGTATGAGCAAATTCTCTGTTTCTGTTATAAGAGGCTGTGTCAGTCAGCTAATGACACATAACAAAGAATTTGAAAATGCAGTGGGTTAAAAAAAAATCTATGTTATATATTCACCATCCTTCAGGACAAAAATTCAGGTTGTAGTCAGTGGGTGCTTCTGAGATCTACCAACTGGAGGCCCAGAGTGATGCTAAGAATACTACAATGCACATGGTAGTTTCCATGACAAATAATTTTCTGGCCCCAAATGTCAATGGTTCAAGTGTTCAACAAAAACAAAAACCTACCTCTTCTAAGTCCAAATTTATTAGGTACATTTCTTTTCTTTCTTTTTTTTTTTAATTATACTTTAAGTTCTAGGGTACATGTGCATAACGTGCAGGTTTGTTACATATGTATACTTGTGCCATGCTGCTGTGCTGCACCCATCAACTCGTCAGCACCCATCAACTCATCATTTACATCAGGTATAACTCCCAATGCAATCCT